>NC_034409.1:77327880-77336883 GCF_002078875.1 Numida meleagris
TATATCCGGGGCCCAAACGCCCCTCACTATAGAATGATCTTGGGATACTCTGATAGTTTTAAGGGAACTGACAGTTGAGTCTATAGTTGCAAATATTTTGTCTCATAGAGAGAGCTGACCTTAGTAGCTTGTTTTGCTTTATGAACAGGTGTTCCACTTGGGCTCTGTATACCGCACTGGCCATGTGGATGCAGTGTGCAAATGGAAAAACCCTGCAGACCCTGAGAAGGATAAAAGCAGGAGAGAGTCTGTGGTGGGTGAGAGAGGAGAAGTGCACCTTGAAGCAGGGGACGCCCTGCTGGCACTACCTATCGCACCCACTGCTGCCATGTTTCTTCTCTCTCCTTTCTGGTGGTTTGTCACCTTTCAAGGGTCAATAAGTAATAATAGATTAGCTTAGGGAGTTTCTGATTCCTGCTGTGTATGTTCATTGGAACTCATTCCTTTTAATGGGTTTAACAGTTGACTTCTTGTTATTATGCTGTTTGCCTTGTATCTTTTCTTATGTTTAGTGTGTTGTCAATCGAGGTTCTGATTGAATTATGATGGTTATATTATTAATATGATTAGTGCTGTTATTTTATAGAATAGTTAAAGATTGATAAGGAACTTAAGACTGCTTTCACAAAAGCGTCGGTCTCTCAAAATCCTTGACAGCACCTGTTCTGACGAGGTGCAGTTGTGGAGCGTGACTGCTAGGATTTTTGCCTCATTCCTAGCCCCAGGAGTTGCTGCCGCCCAAGCCTTGAAACAGATCGAACGTCTAGCGTGTTGGACTGTTAAACAGAGCAATCATACTTCAGAGACCCTTGAAGAAATGTTAGAAGATATGAACAGCCTTTGCCATGCTATGCTCCAGAATCGAGCCGCAATAGACTTTCTTTTACTTGCTCAAGGGCATGGCTGTAAAGAGTTTGATGGAATGTGTTGTTTTAATCTTTCTGATCATAGCGAATCAATTCAAAAGCAAATTCATTGGTTGTTTAATCACACTCGATCCATTACTAAGGATCATAATCCTATTGATGATTGGTTGCATTCTGTGTTTCCAGGTCTTGCTCCTTGGATATATGATATCATTAAGGAAGGTTTCAAATGGATCTTAATCATTATCCTACTTGTGATAGTTGCTAGAATATTGTATAGTTGTTTGCTGCGTGCTACCGCACCAAAAGCTGCACTTGTTGTGACTGACAACAAGGATTCAGACATCATTCTTGATTGGCTGCAAGATCAAGGGGGGCACAATCCTAAGGATTGTTTTGCCTTACAGCCCTAAAAGAAAAAGGGGGGAATTGTTGGAAAGCAGCTTGCTCGGCAGCACGTAGCTACTGATTTACTAATGATTTATGATGTAATGATGTAATCCCTAGATACATGGAATGTGGTGTTTCCAGTGTGTTCTAGTATATTTCAGCATATCCATAGTATTCTGTATCCATAGTGTTGTAGTTAACAACATATCCCATATATGGAGATTACTCGGGTAACGATATTGTTAGCGTGCGCGTTGCATAGAGCTTGTATCCCTGGACCCTGTATCCCTGGAAGCATATACGCTATATAAGATGGTGTGTTGTTACAATAAAGTTGAAGCTGCATAACCTCATATTGAGTGTCAGGCTTCCGCGCGCTTTGGAGGGCAACCCTGTGGGAAGCGTGGGGAGTTTCCCAACAGACAGCTCCAAAGAAGATAGTGTTTCCCCTGGCATTGTGACCAGTGTGAGAAGGTAGATGCTAACCTTTTACTGTTTTATTTCTGTAGTTACTTGATTACATACACAGAGAACTTCTAATGGAAATATCATCATATTTTTCTTTTGGCTTCATGGATTTTCCCAGACTTCATCTACTCTTCACAAATAGCACAAACATCCGATATAATCTTCAACTTTCATTGTTTGTTTTTAAAATACCTGTAGTGTCACGTAAGACTTATCGCATGAGTTGTTGGCTATCGATGAGGGATCCTAACTCAGCAGCCTAGACATGATTCCAATAGTCACTTCTGTTTATTTTATATTTTCAATCTCATTTTTAACATCTGCAGGTCTGCAGGAGGCTCTGGCAAAGCTTCTTCACCCCTAAGTACCACATCAGAAAGTGTGACATTAAATCCTGTCAGTCAGAGGCCAAAGGTAAGACTGAAAAATCTTCAGCCAGAAGGCTTGATTGCTCTAATTCTCATGAAGAGAAATTCTCATAAAAAAAGAAAAAGAATGGGAAACTGAGATGAGGGACTGCACATGTAGCTTTTGAACATGTGTGGGGATCAGGAAGCCAGTCTGTTCCTGCTGGGTAAGAATTTGCTTCGGAAATTACTTGTTCCTTCTGTGCTTTATAGTTGCCCCCCAAAACTGCGTTTTCTGTGCAGTTCACATATCAAGGATTGCTTTTTTAAAAAATGAAGTATTTTTTATAATAAGCATAAAGTGACTATTGGAAGTTGAATTAAGAGTCTCTTTTTGTTACATACTGAAGTATCATCTCTGATACAACAGAAAACTGATGTGAGTACAATTGTATTAAGGTATTCTGGCGTGTATGTGTGCATGCATATATAATACTCGTTTGTACATTGTTTTTATTTGACTTTTTAAAATGGCCATCATGTTGGTATTAATGATAACCAATAAAATCCAGGATTATCACAAAATGCTCATATGCCTAATCTTTACACTGTAGTAAACGCAGGTAAAAACCTTCATAATCTCGATTAAAAATGAAAAAAAAATAATGTCAGCAAGTCTGGATTTGATGGATAAAGTTTTAATCTTTTTTAAAGTATTGCTTTTTTTTTTAAATTGGTCTGATGCCCCTAAAGGTATTGGTGGATTGTGGCATCCAGAGGGAACAGTCCGTATTCTTTCAATCAGTTCAGCTTTAGGAGAAGGAAGAAAAGGTAACTTTTTTTTTTGAATTTGCTTTTAAACACACTTTTTAAATTTAGAAAATGTGGGATTTAAAAGAGGACCTGTTCAAATGTTCATTGAAAATCTCCAATTTATTTTTCCAATGCTAACTTAAAGCAGAATGCCCATACTCTTGTAGTTTGAGATAAGCTCGGAAGAAATGGCACCAAGCTTGCAGAGGCAGGAATGCCAAAGTTGGGAGGGACTTGATAAACACAGTGCCTGTATGTTAATTCTGCTGCTTCTACTTCCTCCAAGTTATCTGTTGCCATACATGCTCCATAATCAGGGCAAAGATTCAGTTATTATCTTCCTAATTCATGTAGTCTGAAATTTTCTTTTGGAATAAGCAATTGGAATCAACCTTTCAAGTCATCATTAGTTTCCTTAAATTGGAAACTTCATCTATTAACTTATTTATTTATAAGCTGAGTTTCTTCGCTGCATTCTGATCTTTAACACACTCACTGAGGAGAGTAGATTTTGCATGGTAAGCATCTTACTTCCTCACTTCCTTTTTTGCTGGCCTTTTGTGTTCCTCCTTTTTGTCATAAATATCATCAGAAGGACATTTGGCAACATTAAGCACAAATGTAAAAGGCAGGTACAGAGAAGCACTGTAGCCTTTGCTTTTTCCTTGTCCTCCTCTTTTAATAAACGTGCGAAATAGGAGTAGGTTTCCCTTTGAAAATGTGTCAAGAGAAAAGCATGGGAAACGTTCCTAGGAATATTTTGATTACAACATTCTAAACGAAAAGCTTCATTCCAAAAAGTAGTATCATTTTGGTTTTGGAAATGGGAAGGCTAAGGGATTTTATTGAGTTTTCAATCAGTTCCTCTTCCATAGTCATCAGTCTTTCTGTAGGCACACGAAAGAGCCATGTTTTGCCTTGTTTGGCTTTTGTTTTGGTTTTGGAATATTAAATAGCTGATAAATAGCTGAGGGCAAGGAGAAACTTTTGCCAAAGTTTGGTATGTTTTTATCTGTGACTAGTCTCTCTAAGAATGCAAGACAACAAGGAGTTTCTCGTATGTAATAAGAGAACTCTCTCACATGCACTTTTAGAGATGCCCCTTTTGTGAGCTGAAGTGCAGCGTTAGGCTATTCAGATCAGCTGTGACAGAGTAGCTATAGCATAAGGTATGATGATTAAATTTTAATATCTACATGTTACCATACTGAGGGCTATCAAAGTTATTCGTCGGAGGTTTCTCCACACATTTCTGCAGGCACAACTTATTTTGTGCCTTTGAATGAAAATGCTGACATAGTTGTCAAAACAGTCTGAGGAATTCAATGCAGCAGCACCATTCCTGTCTTCCTAAGCATAGACCATGCAGAACCCTTTTTGAACCCTGTAGGCTACCAGCAAAACTGTTCAGGCTTGTACATTGAGCCTGCCACAGAGGTAAAGCTACGCCTCCGGTGACGCAGATGGATAGATGAAGTTTAAAAAACAGATCTACTGGATGGAAAACTGTTTGTCTTAATGCATCCATGTAACAGTTATCCTGAACGGGTGCAGTCAGTGCTGCACTAGGCAAATTCAAGTGTGGCTACTCATTCTGAGGGGCCATTCTGGGTCTGCAAAATCCTAAATCTTTAATGAGAAAGCTATTCCAGATACAGCGAAATATGATGCTTGTTTAGCATTTGACATAGTGTTATCTAAAGAACCTGTGAGATTTCCAGATACTTTTTTTTTTTCAGCTGGAAAAATTGAGGCACAGCGTAAGCTGTGGAAAATTCTGTGTTTTCCAGTCCTCTCACAGTGCTACCTCACCTTTGGGCTGGGCTTAGAGGTACCTTGCCCCAGCGCTGTGACAGCTGTGCTCTAAGCAGGTGCAAGACTTCGAGGTCATGAGCCACCTGTGCTCTTCCATAGCACAAAATGTGATCAAGGAAAGCCTTCTTTTGTAGCATTTGAATGCAAGGATGCTAGTGGTTGTGGGGGGCTTTGTACAATGTGGTCTCAGAATATAACATCATTCTAATTACAGGCAGATAGATGCGTTAGTATGTATAGTTTTTTGTATTTCAGTTCTTAGACATTTAAGTAAGTACATTGCCTGGGGAGCATTCCTTCATAATGCAGAAAACACAAGTGATTCACTTCATAGCTACTACTTCTCTAGTTAGAGGAGCAAGAAGGCACGAGGCAGGTGCGGAAAGGCAGCACAGAGGAAGAGTGTGTGACTGCAGGTGTAACTTGCAGCACCTCCACTAGCTGCAGCGGAGAGAAGTGCACTTCCAGCACAGGGTGGGGAAGAGCTGAAGGGTGCAGCTGCCAGGCTTGGGCCTCCTCCCCTCCTTGAGGCTGTGCAGTACAGTTACTTCACAATTAATAGCAATTAGTCACAAGCTTCAGCCCCGCCCTGTCTTGAGAACTGCTGGGTACAAGATGGCACCAAAGAGGAAAAGGGAAAGTGCCTCTTTTCAGGGCAACAAGGTTGCCAGCTCACGTTATCAAGTATTGTCTCAGAAGAAGCTTGGAAAGAAAAACAAAAAGCTTTGTTTCTTACAAAGCCTATTTTTGCTTCCTCTATAGTCCCCTGCACAGCACTTTGGATGAGTGTCCGAAGTAGGAATGATGAGTGGGGTGCTTAGGAAGAGCCATCACAAAGTAGAGAAGTGATCCCGAAATTCTTGCTGGGATACCTGAGTGAAAGCCTTTATACTCACATTTATGCTCACCTTCTTTTTCTTACGTATATGTACTTATTTTTTAAAATGCAGCAGAAGGTCTAAATAGCAACATAGGGAGAAAAAGAGAGTTTGGGATGCATCTGGCCAATACAATTATGCTTTCTGGCCAAAAGCTAAACAGGAGTGGGTGCAGAGTCTCAGCAACAGAAAACAGAAGAGAGCTGAGCAAGTGAAGCAAGTAAAGGAGCTTTTACCCCCATAAATAGCTATATCCCCATTTAATAGTCTCCAGTGTATGTAACATCTGTGTCCCCCATGGGCAGTGAAGGAAAAGGAGAATGGTTCCGTTGTCTTCTTAGTGTGAGCATTGTCTTATCAATTGTCTTTACCTTATAGGAACTTACAATCACTGAGATCACATTCCACATCTCAAATATGGCTTCAGGGGAGGTTAAAAAGCCACTGGCAAGACCTTGAGAGGTCACAGAGAACTTGCTTCCTTAGAAAACCTGACTTGAAAAAAATCCAGTTTCATCTTTCTTTCCAAAAATATAGGCAGGACTTGGGAAAGATGAAAAAGAATATAAATAGCAGACAGAAAGTTCGAAGCGGCAGCAGGTGATTGGCTGCAGGGAGGGGAGTGCAGGAATGCCTGCTCAAGGACAAGCTCAAGCACAGCCAACATGGCTGGGGGCTTTAGCTGCAGCTGCCTTTGTCTTTACAGAGTTGCCGCCCTTCGAAGAGAACACTGCCTGACCACCCTGAACTCTCTTGCAAATCAGGAAGATGAGAGATCAGGCTTTCTCTATTTGCTGCATTTCTGTTTCAGGCATTCAGAGATCTTTGCCCCCATCTGCTTCCGGTTTGCACTTTCAGGGTCCAGCCAAGCAGCTGCATGTGAAGTTGGTGTCTCTTTGACAGGTGTTGCCTGCCATGTGTGCAGTTTGCGTATGTGTGAAGGGAGCTGCTTGATTGTGAATGTGTTTCTCAGAAGAGCAAGTACACCCAGAATTGCCCTGGAGAAAGCCTGTGGGAGATCCTAGGGCAGATGGCCTCCCTTCTCTACCCCAGTCGGAGACCCGAGCAGGGGATCAGTGTAAGCATCCTGCTGCAGCTGTCACATTCCCTGTGCCTCAGCTTAGAGAAATTCTGTCATGTGAGATTTGGCATGGGACAGTGTGCTCCTCTGCCTTCCAGGCCCAGCACAGGCAAAAGTCAAGCAGCACTTCCTTTTCGGAAGGCAGATTTTGCCATTTGAGAGACCGGTCCCACTCCTCCATTGCTGGTGGAAGTCACCACTGTCACTGAGAGATGTGAGAAATGGGGGTGTAAAGCCCCACGGTACACTCAGCAGCTCTCCCGTGCCAGTGCTGTCTGTTGCTAAGGAGCTCCAGAAAGCAGGAGAGTGCGGCTGTGGAACCGGAGGGCTCCAGGTAGCAGGGATGCTGACATCTGGGGATGCAGGGAGGGGCAGGCAGCAGGCGTCCTCCCTGGCGTGCTGTCCCCGTGCGTGCACCGTACCTTCAGCAGGAAGGTCTGCATGGGCTCCTTCCACACGTCAAAGGTGAATGACCCAAGGGGAACCTCCTTGTCTCCGTCCATATCCAGTCCCTTGCAAGCAAAGCACAAAGAGCGCCGCTCAGACTCGTGCCACAAAGAGCAAAGGTGCGCACTGTCTCAGCACGCGGCTGTCCGCCCCCGCTGCCCTGGGGCTCTGGCAGTAGCCCTGCACTGCTTCTGGTGGAGCTCAGTCTCCACCTTGATGTTTGATCAAGAACCCCAAGACGCACGGCAAAGCAAGGCTCAAGAGGGATTCCACCTCTCCAACTTTTGGCATATCCCCTTGGGGCGCTGCAGTGCTTGGGAGACACCGGGACGCAAGTCTCCGAGGATGCCCACAAGCAAGCAAGTCCCTGCTCCGGCATTGTCCCATGGCCAGATCCCAGGCAGAAGTGCCCAGCGGAGACTTACCAAGACAGCGACATCTCTGGGAGCTCTGCTGGTGCTGTCAGGCAAAGGCATCCTGTGGAAGATGTGGTGCACGGTGACACAAGTGTGTAGGATTTCAACTGGCAACCTGATGACCACCTGGCCCTGATGTCCTTCCATGGGCCAGCATTCTCCGGGTGAAATACTCTGCTGCAAACGGCATGGGAAAGCAGAGAAGTAGGAGAGAGCGCTGGGGCCACGCCACTCCTCCTTTAGCTAAAGGCAAAGGCACTGAGCTGAGCGTCTGTTGGAAGTACTTCTGCTCAGGAGTGGCTTATGTGTGAGGAAATGGGCAGAAACACAGGGCCTTAATCCCCTGCCCGACAAAAAGACTTTAAGTGTTACTGAACAGAGGAAGATGGTGGTTAGGAAAGCACTGGAGTACAGCATCAGGGAAGCATCTCTCTCCAGCACTGGCTCTGCAGGCCCCCAGCTCCACCCCCATAGAGGGACTCTTGGGGTGGCTGTGGCACTGAGTTGTCACCATGGAGGAGCTCTCCAACCCAGCTGTGACTGAAGACTGCTTCTGCACACAGCCGTTGAGCTCAGGTGCTCTCGTGAGGGGAGCCACTGATTTCTAGCACACCCAGCCCCATATCGGACCTTTGGTTTCACAGCTTGAGCGATACGACGGGGCTGAGGGGAGACCCCCAAGGGGGGAGCAGGAGTTGCAACCAGCCCTGCCAATTGCCGCCATGATACCTGCAGTATAGTATCTGGAGGGTTCATGGTGGAGAAGAGTGAGCGAAGCCTGCAGAACCACTCCTTGAACTGGTACGTCTGAGAAGATCTCAGCGTGTCGATGGTGGCACCTGTAATGATGAGGGAGGCAATGACTGCAAGAGGCCGCAGATGAGGAGAAGCACAGGGTAGCAGGGCTTGCCTGCCTGTGTCCTCACCAGAGCTCTTCAGTGCCAAGTCATGTGTCTGAGAGCACCGGCACAATTCGCATGCCTCTTGGGAAAGACAGAAAGCATATGATGACATAACCACGTCTGCAGGCAGCTCAGCGTGACTGCCAGCGTCCAGAGGTCCGACACACAAGGCATGGCGCGTCCAGAGGGCTGCGAGCTCCCTGCTGGCGGCCACAAGGGGCCAGGACTGAGGAAGGATGTCCATGCCCACGGTCACTGACTGCGTGCCCATGAAGTCCGGAAGATTATACTGATTATACTGCAATTCCTACAACGGAGAGATGATTACTGTACTGGGGTTGCTGCTGGTCCCCAAACTTATGTTGTCACCTCCTCGTTGCCTGGGAGGCAGCAGGTGAATAGAGGATGCGGGGAGCGGTGCGGAATGACGACGTGGCTCTTTAGCAACGGAGTGGCGGGGATGGGAAGGCGGAAGGTGCCGCACTGGTGCTCCAGTACATCTGGAGGACTCTCGTCACACTGACAGCCTCCAGGACAGCCCCGCAGCCTCAGCAGGATGTTTGCTTATCAGCACTCACCA
>NC_034409.1:77337953-77340644 GCF_002078875.1 Numida meleagris
CCTGTGTCTACGACACAGGTTCAAATATGTAGGTGAACCAATAACAAGCATATGGGGAAGGGCCTTTCCGTGTTACAGACCGAGATCCGTGACACGCCTACTACAACAACCACCTCATCCCCTTGCCTCGGCTCTGTTGTCTCCTCTGCGGGGTCCTGCTGCTCCTGGTCACCAGGCTTGTACTCTGCAGAGCGTGGAGATGTTCTTGGCCGACTCCAATACCCTGCCTACCACTATCTGACAAATCGTGGGAGTGCATGTCATCCCTTGCGGGAGGACACGCCACTGAAATCTATCAGCAGGGCCTTGGTTGTTAGGAGTCGGTACTGTAAAAGCAAATGCTTCTCGGTCATTCTCGGCTAAAGGAATCGAGAAAAAACAATCCTTAAGATCTATGACCACTAACGGCCATCCTTTGGGTATAGCTGACAGTATCGGGCCTCCTTTTTGCACTGGTCCGAAAGGTATAAATTGAGCATTAACTGCACGCAAATCATGCAGCAAACGATAGGCACCTGATCGCTTCTTTATCAGAAATATCGGAGTATTCCATTGACTGAGGGAAGGTTCTAGATGGCCTAACTGAAGTTCCTGGAAAACTAAATGTCTGAGCGCATCAAGCTTTTCTTGAGGAAGGGGTCACTGATCCACCCAAACAGGGTGCGCATCCTGTCTCCACCGCAATGGAATAGCATATGTGGTAGATAGCTGGCAGACAGTGGCCCTTACTATAAATTTGTAATGCGTGCACCCACATTACTCAAGAAATCCCTGCCTAATAAGGTTCCTGGGATGTTAGCAATGAGCGGAGTCAAAAAGGCAGGCTTTTCCAGTGAACCATCCCTGTTAATCACAATAATCTCCACTCTCGCTAAAGATTTCCTGGTGAGTGAAGCGCCTCCCGCCCCTCGAATCAATTGAGGGGGGCCAAGCGGCCACTCATCAGGCCAATCACTGTCTGCTATAACTGTAATAACTGCCCCTGAATCTAACAGAGCAACAAATAAAACAGAGCGAGGAGCTGGAAAATCCTGTGGCAAGCCAAGATATGATGCAAAAGCCTTGACCAGTGGCCTATCGCCGCAGTGCAGAGTCAATGCCACATTCGGAATCAGAGAAACCTCAGGGGAGGAGTCAACAAAACTGGTGGGTTGGTCACAGGCCCGTTCTTGGATACACGGGAGGGACTTCGGGCCCGTGGCTCCCTCCCCCTCTCGTTTCCCTGACTCTGAACTCTCGGTTTTCTGCACTGCCGTGCAGTATGCCCCCTCTTCCCACACAGTTGACAAATAACATCATTGTTTTTTCTGGCACCGCACTGTGCCTTAATATGAACGTATTCACCACAGCGATAGCAAGGACCTCTAGAGAAGCCTGTCGCCGTCACAATGGCTGCTGCAAGCCCTTCATTCGTCAGAGGTGCAGACTTCTGCTTATCCATAACATACTTAACAATCTCTGCCGGTGTAGTTAATTTTCCAGGGGCTGATTGTAAAATATCTCTCAAGCTCTCATGGGACTTCTGCCTAAGGCAGTCCACAATCACTGGATTATGCACCGCCCTAGGCAGGTCCGAGCCTTCCACAGCTTTCATCAATCTGTTAGCAAAGTCCTGAAACGATTCATTTGGGCCCTGCTCTATCTCTGTCCATGGGCTCGCAGGGGCTACAGTGCGAGCAAACTTCCTGAATGCAGCAATAGCTGCTTCAGAAGTTACTAACACTTCACCCGGTCGCAGGAATGCAAGCTGACCATGGGGGGTCCCGCCCATTCCTGGAGCAGTACCCATGAGCCTGTGTAAATTACTACCAAACGCAGGGTGAAGTAGATAATTTTCTGCTGCTGCCAGCACCGTCTTGAGCTGAGTGCTCCACTCCTCTTTCCAGAGGGTGTATTGCACTGGCTCAAGAATCATGCGCATAAGACTTTCAATATCATGAGGAAGCAACGGTCCCGGTGCTGTTAAAGCTTCCAGGGCATTTAAAGTAAGAGGCGATCTTAGCCCCTTCTTCTCCACAGCATCCACCAACCGTGCCACCCCTTTCGCATCCAGCGGAACCCATCGCGCTTCCCCATCATCCTGCATTGCAACCGGAAACACATGAACCACTTCTGATAGGCCCTTCTCATCTAATGTTTCTGCTATCTTGGCCCAATCAGCAATCCGAACATGCCCACTGGACCCGCCTTGAATACGCCCACTCTCTCCTCCCCCCTCGATCCGTGCACGCCCATCGATCCCGCCCCCTTGCATCATTGCCTTTTCCGATGTAACCCCTCCTTCGGGCGGACTAAGGGGCGTGGACGGACCACCCCTTGGGGGGTGCATACAGCCTTCTCCGATTTCCGCCCATGAAACATTACGTAATGAAGAGTACAATGATTGACGTGGATAAGGAGGCGGATACGGAGGAGGAGTCTCGAGAGTCTCTTGCGCGATGATTGGCGAAGACAACGGTGGGTGTTGCGACACGCCCCCTTCGCATTCCTCAGCGGTGATTGACATCTGGTGGGTGGCGCCCGAGGCAGAAGCGAGCAGCGTGGCCGGCACCATCTTGGTCGTGGCACTGCTGAGGGGATCTACTCTCTCTGGGGCTGGGAACGGAGCCCGGACCTGTGGCAAAGCTGGAGCCAGCGCCGGCAGCAAGTCCGGGGCCAGCAGCCGCACCGGGGCTGGAGCCAGCTACCGAG
>NC_034409.1:77341494-77342532 GCF_002078875.1 Numida meleagris
GGACCGGCGACTGCTCGACCCGAGCCGCATCATGGGAATCGGTGAAAGGCAGTGGCGGCGGCGCTTCTTGGATCAATAAGCCGTCCTCTGGATTCCTCCAAGAGACACTATCTCCCGGCCTGCTGGGGCCTCCAGGATCCAAGGAATCCCCAAAGGAATTTCCTGGATCCTGCCCAAGACCGAGCAGCACACGCACGGTATGGGAAAACTGCTTTTCCTCTCTGGCGGCTTTTAAAGCGCCAAGGATTAGTCCCCAGGACTTTAACTCAGCAGACTTCCTAACCGACATGGTTCTTTGCGCAAGAACCATGGTAAAAGTATCCCACTTTTGATAATTAAGTATATCACGTGGGGTTTTTATCGTGCACTCTCGTTCTAAACGAGAGAGCACCGCAGCAGTTTCCTTCTCAGAAGGAGAATTCTTCCCGCAATAAACTTTGCAAAACGAAAGCAATACATTAATAACTTGTTCCATGGCTGGAGTTGTGGCGTCTTCCCCGCCGATATGTCTCAGGAGACGTACCCTATCTCTTGTGCCAGTAAGGCTCAAGACCCTGGGCCTTTTGCAGGCGTTTCCCCGCTGCAGGCTATGGTGACAGCCTAGCACCCATGCAAACAAACACAGCAAGGGTCCCGGGTTTCGGCACCATTTGTTACCAAACTCCAGCGACCCTTTTAGTATTATTCTTGCACGAAATGAACCTAAACCCGGTCCTGGCCAAATACCACACACAGCATGAATATGATGAGCAGCAAAATGGCGTTTATTGGTAAAAGCTAAAGAAATATATAGTATTTCTTATCTTTTTACTAGGCTGTTCCAGAAGCTCACGCGGAGCTCCTGGCCAATCATATTGAATCTCCTGCTTCTGACCTGTCACTTCCGAAAGGCCATTCACGGAGTTGCTGTGCCCCTTGTTATAAAAACAAAGAAGCACGGCCACCTGTGTCTACGACACAGGTTCAAATATGTAGGTGAACCAATAACAAGCATATGGGGAAGGGCCTTTCCGTGTTACAGACCGAGATCCGTGACAC
>NC_034409.1:77344372-77353439 GCF_002078875.1 Numida meleagris
CGCGGAGATGCTCTTGGCAAGCTTCTCCTCAGAGCGTTTCAGCTCGCCATCTGAGCAATATGGCAGCCCTGGAGGCAGCACGTCCTTTCAGCTCTTCTGTCCCAAAAGCTCTGGGCCCAATGGGGTATGGCACGCTGCTGCTTCTCACGTAGGTCGCGGTTATGCCCAGCAGGACGAGCAGGCACGCTGAGTAGCTGCGGGCACGCAGGGCGATGTCATACTTCTCCGTCTGCCTTTTTCTCCACAAAATGGAGTCTCTGGATGTCTTCCAGCACCGTAGGGGGAAAGGAACAGGAGGCACAGTGCAGCTCGGCACCCCAGTGCTGCGCCCAGTTCCCCTGGGTGCACCTGCTGGCGCCAAAAGCAGCGTGGCAGGCAAACTGCCAGGCCTACTGCAAGGCCAAAGCAAGGCCAACTCAAGGACATTCTCGGGAAGCAGCACCGGGGCCCTTAGGTCCTTCTCAGTCCACATCCTACTGCTGGTGGGACCACAGCAGCTCTCGGGCTGAGTGGGACCCGTTGGTGGAGAGCAGCTCTGGAGCACCCGAGCGGTTGGGACAGGAAGGCGGAAGGTGCCGCACTGGTGCTCCAGTACCTCTGGAGGCCTCTCCTGATGCTGACAGCATCTAGCACTGCCCCGCGGCCTCAGCAGGATGTTTGCTCATCTGCACTCACCAAAAGTTAGCAGGAGCAGCACGATGACCACTCCAATCTTCATTTTCTTCCCTGGAGCAGCAGCCACAGCCAGATTTTTCACAGTTCCCGTGGCTGCGTCATGCCATGTTGCAGGATGTTGGCCGGTGGGGGCAGGAGCTTATTCTTAGATTGGTGTCCTCAATTCGACCTGTGCATGGAGGCTTCTGCGGGAGGGAGGCAGAAGTTCACAGTGGTCCCCATGCTCCCTGCCCAACTGAGAGCTTTACAGGCTCGCAGCGGTGGTGCCCTGCCTGGGGCAGCACAGCTCGATTCTGCTCTGGAGCCCCTGCTGCCAGCCTGAGCCATCTCTTGGCCACAACTTGGGGCTTGACCTCCCATGGGGTAAAACCAGAGGCTCCTCCCAGCTACCTGCTCCCCCAGCTGCCACGGGCTGGGTGCCTGCTTGCCCCCAGCCCGATGCCCCCAGCAGGTTCCACCCGCCTTGTGCCCCTGCCTTGGCTCTGCTGCTCCTCATTGCCGGCCTTGCGCCCTGTGGAGTGCGTGGATACTCTTGGAGACCTTCTCCTCACAACCTTTCTCCCCACCATCTCAGCAGTCTGGAAGCCCTGGAGGCAGCACGTCCTTTTGGCACTTCCGTCCCAAAAGCTCTGGGCCCACTGGGGCTATGAGAAGCTGCTGCCCACTGCAGTGGGCAGAGGCAGCTGAGATATCACACAGAGCAGGGGCACACCCAGTGGCACGAGCAGGGTACAATGAGCAGCTCGATGACCAGTCCAAAGTTCATTTTTGGCCCTGGAGCAGCAGCAGCAGCCAGGTTTCTCACAGTTCCTGTGGCCACGTCACAGCACGTTGCAGGATGTTGGCCGGTGGAGGCAGGAGCTGATTCTGAGACTGGAGTCTTCAATTCCACCTGCACATTGAGGCACCCACCTCATCCCCTTGCCTCGGCTCTGTTGTCTCCTCTGCGGGGTCCTGCTGCTCCTTGTCACCAGGCTTGTACTCTGCGGTGTGCGGAGATGCTCATGGCAAGCTTCTCCTCAGAGCGTTTCAGCTCGCCATCTGAGCAATATGGCAGCCCTGGAGGCAGCACGTCCTTTCAGCTCTGGTGTCCCAAAAGCTCAGGGCCCAGTGGGGCTATGACACGCTGCTGCTTCTCACGCAGGTCATGGGTACGCCCAGCAGCACGAGCAGGGCACGCTGAGTAGCTGCAGGCACGCAGGGCGATGTCATACTTCTCCGTCTGCCTTTTTCTCCAGAAAATGGACTCTCTGGATGTGTTCCAGCACCGTAGGGGGAAAGGAACAGGTGGTACACTGAGCAGTAATCTCTGCATCTTGGCATTGATCCTGCACTCCCTGCAGCCAGAGGCCTGAACAGACACGTCTCTGGACAGGCCCTCTATCTGGGATGGCAGAGTCTTTCTTGAGTGAGCTCTCTGTCTAGTGGAGACCTTGGTAGGTTTGTTTTCTCGCAGAATAGCCAATAGGTGAGCTGGTCTTCCGAGCGAGTTGGCGCAAAGTTGGGCCGGCTCTGAAGCGGCTGACCTTGTCCTTCTCCAGGCCTGGAGAAAATCCCTGAGCCATGTCGAGACGTATCTCTGGCCATTATCTGCTTTTATGGTACTCAGGAACATGAGTGACATCTCACTGCCACAGCTACAGTGCCTTCAACCACCTCGGGTTAACTCCATTGGACAGCGATGGCGTGATGTGCTGACAATCAGGGCACACAGTAGTTATTTGGCGTGCCTGGTTCAGCATAAGTCTGAATGTTTTCTGTAGAGCTTTTGCATTTTGGTGGAAACAGGTTTGCAATAGCCGCGCCTGTTCAAACATACTAGGTACAGCCACAACACCTGCCAGTTGATCTGCAAGTCTATGACGTTCCGTTAACAGTCCGGGCGAGGTGGTATGGGATCGAACGTGTGCGATGAAGGAACGCTCCTTTCGCCTATCAATAAAAACCGGAAGGGAATACAGTAACATGAATAGCCGCTCATTAGACACCTCTACTAATTACGCTGTTTCTATCCTGGTGACTATTCTGGCGACAGGCCGAGTCTGTAACAATATTAATAGGGTCAGGCCATTTTTTACATACCCACACCACTGTGGCTAGCTCCACTATCTGTGGGGACCCCTCTACAACACGAACACCAGACATCCACCGTCCTTGAGCATCCTGCCATACAGTAACTGAACGTCCCGTCCTCCCCAACCCAGCCGTAAAGACAGTCAACGCATCTAACGGAACAGGAGAGCATTTAGGAAGATCCTGTAACCAAAAGTGGGATTGTAAGAACCCGTGCCCTGGCGGATGCACCGATATTGCTGCAGGGAAGCCTTCCAGGGCCACCTGGAAAAGCAGTGTACTTGGAAACAACCACTGTAAACGTATTTACAGATACTGGCAAAAGAAGCACTGATGGTTCCGACCTGCTCAGCAACAATAGTCCTTGCTGCCCCCTGATGATGAGGGTGGTGATCATTTCAACCCTTGTAGTGACAGTTTTTGAAAACTGATGAGGTAGGAAGATCCATTCCAATGTCAGGAGTGGGTCTTTTAATTTTGCATCCCATTGAAACAGGAGTGCGTATGGCTGAAAGTCTGGATTTGTAATTAACAATTGAAAGGGGAGAGCTGGATCATATCGCTGAGCCTGTCATTCTGACATTGCTGTGGCAACCTCCTTAATGGCGATGTGCACTTCTGGCATCAAAGTCTGCCTTGAATGTAATACCCTTTTATCCCCTATTAATAATTGGAATAATGGATGCAATGTTTCATTGGTCATGCCCACTATGGGTCTCACCCAATTTATGGCTCCTAATACTTTGTGCATATCATTCAGCGTGCAAACCTCCGTGCTTATCTTTAAGCATTGTGGGGTTACGTTCTGGTTTGTGATTCACCAACCCAAATACCTCCAGGGTGAGCTCTCCTGAACCTTCTCAGGAGCCACTTCTAATCCCTGACTTCTGATGCACTCAAGAACTATGGTCACTGCATGTTGCATCTTTGCCCCGACTGGGTTGCCACAAGAATGTCATCCACGTAGGGATAAAGAGTCGTGCAGGGCAACCTTTCCCTCGCAGGGGATAGAGCCCTTGCTACAAACCACTGACATATAGTGGGACTGGTTTTCATTCCCGGGGGCAACACTGTCCAATGATATCGTTTAGCCAGTTCAGACGCAATCGCGGAGGGAACTGAGAAGGCACATTTAAGCGCATTGCGAGGATCCAGCGGAACGGTGAAGAAGCACTCCCTTCAATCAGTGGCAGTCAACCACCAGTCTTTTGGTATCATTGTAGGGGATGGCAGTCCAGGCTGCAGTGGCCCCATTTCTTCCATGACAGCGTTAATTTGTCATAAGTCTTGCAACAGACACCATTTCCCACTCTTCTTCCTAATCACAAACAATGGAGAGTTCCACGGGCTGGTAGTAGGAACTACGTGGCTGGCTGTTAACTGTTCCTGAGCCAGCTCATGCAAGTGGCGCAGCTTTTCACAACTAAGGGGCCACAGATCCACCCACACAGGAGCTGATGTTTTCCACATGAGTGGTAATGTACGCTGCACCGCAGCGGCCCCTGTGATAACTCTGCCCCCAAATTCAGTCCCCACTGAGAGAGGCAGTCCCGTCCCCAAGGAGTCAATGGCGCTTGGAGAATGTATGGGCGAACACAGGCTCTTCTGCCTGCGGGGCCCACTACTCGAATCACGTGCGCACTTTGTACAGGGAGGGTCTGGCCTCCTATACCCGTTAACGCGGTATGAGCCTGTGAGGTGGGTCAGTGGGATGGCCAGGCACTCTGAGCAATTACTGTTGCATCTGCCCCAGGCTCCGTGCTGCCAGACACCTCGAATTTCTGCAACGGATTCCCTGACTCTAGCGTGCAAGTCAGGGTCGGCCAAACGTGTGATACCTTTTGAGCCCACGGCACGTGTGGGGAGCCCCTACAGCCAAACCCCTCGGCCCCTCTCTGTCAATCACTCGTACTCGCTGAGCATAAAAACATACTGACTGTGCAATACAAGGCGCCCGATGGCACATGACAAGGAGGCATTGGCGTCCATACCATAATTTTAGTCTCCCCTAAGAAATCTGCGTCTATGACGCCCCGTAATACAAAGAGACCTTGCATCGTAGCAGAAGATCGCCCTATCAACAAAGCACTACGACCGTATCCTAGAGGGCCCCCGACCCCCTTCACTACTGCCCTCACCTGCAGTTAGAATCTACAGTCACCAGCTCGGACGTGACCAGGTCCACTCCGACGGCATCGCGAGTTCTTGCACATAAACCCGCAGCGCCTGTGGCGCTGGTGTCGACTGTCGCACTGGGGCTACTTGCATCATTGCACATCCCAACCGTGCGCTCTGGCCCCTGTTTCCCTGAAGAGCCAGCCCCTCCTTGCCGAAGCTACAGTGGCACTGATTCGCATAACGCCGACCCTTGCGGCATCGGGGGCACAGCCCTGGTCCAGGCGGCTGTGTGGCCCTTTTGTTGGGGCAATTTCGGCGCAAATGACCCGGCCGACCACATGCAAAGCAACTCTGAAAATCTGACTTCACTGCCGCAAACGCTGCAGCTGTCACGTTGCACTGATGTTGCACAGTGCCCACTTTACTGCAAGCGCCTATCATCTGTAAAAGGGTAGGTTTATTCAGAGGGCAAAGAACTCTCTGACCATCCTTGTCAGCATTTTCTATTGCCGTCTTTTGTACCAATACTTCCTGTGCCCCCTCACATCCCACCTGTTTGTCCAGACTATCTTTCAATTTATCAATAAACTGCATGAAAGGTTCACCCGGGCCCTGCTTTATGCAAGTGAACAAACGCTGGGGCTTGCCCACAGTGGGGACCTTTCAAAAGGCACCAAGGGCTAAGTCTCTGGATTGGTCCAAAGCCTCAACATTCGGTTGTACTTGAGCCGCCGTGGCGGTGTAACTACCTTCCCTGAGCCCAGCCGAATTCAAAGACCTCCTTCCGGAGCTCTTTTATTATTTGAAAGCTTATACCCTCCCATCTGGGGCACCTATTAGGTTCGTAAATCACAGGGCAGGCGAGAGCTGAATGCAGTCTCTGAGCCATGTCAAAGTCCTCCTCCCGCTCTGTCTCTTTGCAGATCGCACGCCAAACGTCACCCGGATCGGGGGGGTGGGTACAAGTCTGGTTCCTTCATCAGGCTCACCGGTCCGGGCTCCAAAGGATCACTGTCCTCGGTATCACAGCCGTTTGCAGTGGCCCCCCTCCACAGGAGGAGCAGTGGGCTCCATGGGCGCAGTGGATTCCGCGTGTTTTTTCAGCGACTCACAAACCGATCTCCAGGGCCCCAGAAGGTCCGTAGCCACAGGGTCAGAGCGCGTAGCTGCGTCCCACAGCCTCACTCCTGCTTTGTCCCACATCTCTGTGTCATAAATTGCAGCCCCATCTACTCCCTCTACATTACGAGAGACCCACACCAAAAGGCGCCTTAAATCAAAGCCTTCCACTTCAGCCTGGTGCTTCTGCAAGATCGCTTCCACTATTTAGCAAACCACCCACTGTGCCTTTGTCGTGCTTGTTCCCATTGTTCCCCACTGCTCACCTCCATCCCACAAAAGTGATTGTGGCTGCGCAGCCTGGTCCTGCTTCCTATCAGCAGCCCTGGGTTCAGCAGGGCTTGCCACCGGGCAGCTTGATAGCCAATTCTCTCCTGAGTGGTCCCCTGATGCACGGTCCCAGTTCGGGCACCATTTGTGGCAACTGAGGCACGGACTCTGTCGCTGGTGCAGGACAAAGGCCTTTATTGTACGTGCTCACAAACTTTTATACCCACACAGCAACCCCTCGGTCATGCTGAGGGGTGACGAGCCATACGCTTTGTGCGTGTTTACGTCTGACGCAAGGAGCTGCCCAGCTTGTTTACTCATCCCAACGTCCTTTGCTCATTAAAGCGAGAACATCTTTAGTTTGATATGGTCCCACAGCCGGCCATTGCGGCGAGTGGTTGCTGTGCTGGTTTCAGGGGAGCACCGGTGAGCCCAGCGCAGAGCTTTGGGAGGGTGGAGATGAACGATGAGCTGCCCACCCCACGTAGCCGTGCCCCATCTCTCCCCAGACACAATTCTATGAGTAGTTGAGGTCTGCATTTCTTCTCTCTTCTCCCGTTTCAGGTCATCTTTTCTGGTTCACCACATTCCTGTGCACCTGCACTTGATAAATGCAGGTGTAGTTCGGATGTCCCCAGTTGCTCTTCACCAGAAATGTGATATTCCGAAAGGCTCTGGGAAGATTCTTCTGCAGAGGAAATGGGAAGGAAGAAAGAAACGGCGGTGTAAAGCCCCACTGTGCGCTCAGCGGCTCTCTCCCACCAGTCCTGTCTGTTGCTAAGGAGCTCCAGAAAGCAGGAGAGTGCGGCTGTGGAACTGGAGGGCTCCAGGTAGCAGGGATGCTGGCATCTGGGGACGCAGGGAGGGGCAGGCACCAGGCAAACTCCCTGGTGTGCTGCCCCCGTGCGTGCACCGTACCTTCAGCAGGAAGGTCTGCATGGGCTTTTTCCGCACGTCAAAGGTGAATGAGCCAAGGGGAACCTCCTTGTCTCCGTCCATATCCAGTCCCTTGCAAGCAAAGCACAAAGAGCGCCGCTCAGACTCGTGCCACAAAGAGCAAAGGTGCACGCTGTCTCAGCACATGGCTGTCTGCCCCCGCTGCCCCAGGGCCCTGGCAGTAGCCCTGCACTGCTTCTGGTGGAGCTCAGTCTCCACCTTGATGTTTGATCAAGAACCCCAAGACGCACGGCAAAGCAAGGCTCAAGAGGGATTCCGCCTCTCCAACTTTTGGCATATCCCCTTGGGGCGCTGCAGTGCTTGGGAGACACCGGGACGCAAGTCTCCGAGGATGCCCACAAGCAAGCAAGTCCCTGCTCCGGCATTGTCCCATGGCCAGATCCCAGGCAGAAGTGCCCAGCGGAGACTTACCAAGACAGCGACATCTCTGGGAGCTCTGCTGGTGCTGTCAGGCAAAGGCATCCTGTGGAAGATGTGGTGCACGGTGACACAAGTGTGTAGGATTTCAACTGGCAACCTGATGACCACCTGGCCCTGATGTCCTTCCATGGGCCAGCATTCTCCAAGTGAAACACTCGGCTGCAAACGGCATGAGAAAGCAGAGAAGTAGGAGAGAGCGCTGGGGCCACGCCACTCCTCCTTTAGCTAAAGGCAAAGGCACCAAGCCGAGAGTCTGTGGGTCGTACTTGTGCTCGGAGTAGCTTCCATGTGAAGAAATGGGCAGAAACACAGAGCCTCAATCCCCTGCCCGACAAAGGGGTTCTCAGTGTTACTGAACAGGGGAAGATGGTGGTTAGGAAAGCATTGGAGCGGGGCCTCAGGGAAGCATCTCTCTCCAGCACTGGCTCTGCAGGCCCCCGGCTCCACCCCCACAGACGGACTCTTGGGGTGGCTGTGGCACTGAGGTGTCACCGGGGAGGAGCTCTCCCACCCAGCTGTGACTGAAGACTGCTTCCGCACACAGCCGTTGAGCTCAGGTGCTCTCGTGAGGGGAGCCACTGATTTCTAGCACACCCAGCCCCACATCGGACCTCTGGTTTCACGGCTTGAGCGATACCATGGGGCTGAGGGGAGACTCCCATAGGAGGGAGTGTGAGGTTTGCAACCAGCACTGCCGACTGCCACCACGATAGGATAGTATCCGGATGGCTCATGGGGGAGAAGAGCAAGTGGAGCCTGCAGAACCACTGCTTGAACTGGTACGTCTGAGAAGTTCTCAGCGTGTCGATGGTGGCACGTGTAATGATGAGGGAGGCGATGACTGCAAGAGGCCGCAGATGTGGAGAAGCACAGGGTAGCAGGGCTTGCCTGCCTGTGTCCTCACCAGAGCTTTTCAGCGCCCAGTCACGTGTCTGAGAGCACCGACACAATTCGCATGTCTCCTGGGAAAGACAGAAATCATATCAGGACATGACCACGTCCGCAGGCAGCTCAGCGTGACTGCCAGTGCCCAGAGGTCCAACACACAAGACATGCTGCATCCAAAGGGCTGTGAGCTCCCTGCTGGCAGGCACAAGGGTATAATCCCCTTAATAATATATAATAATAATCCCCGTATTCTGAATGGAATGGAATATCTACATATAGAGTTGTCTTGGAAGAGTTGGAATAAAGTGCTCTTCTGTTTGATCTTCCTAAATGAAAGAAGGGTATTTACTGTTGATTGCACCCCAACAAACCTTTGCATGCTTACTTATCTTCTGCTTGCTTCTGTATATGCTGACTTCAGCAGCAGTACCAAGAATAGCTGAATGGTATTTACACGCTTCTCATCTGACTACTTCTCCCAGAGCTTATTCTTTCTTACCACCAACTTCAGTGTGCCCTGGCCTCTCTATAAGCAGACAAATAAATT
>NC_034409.1:77353539-77355769 GCF_002078875.1 Numida meleagris
CTGCTGCACTTGCAGAAGGCCCAGCTGCAGCAGCTGTTGGTGGACATGAAGGCAGGCGTGGAGTTCACGGAGCGCTTGCTGACGAGTGGCTCAGACCTGGCGATCCTTGTCACCAAAGGGGTGGTGGCAAGCCGGCTGGCAAAGCTGAACAGTGCTGTTTTCAGCACCCACCCCAGTGTGGATGACAGCATTCAGTTCTCTCCCCAGGAGAGGGCAGGGCAATGCCATGGCTATGAAGTTTTTGGGGCCGATATCCGCAAAGCTGTTGATCCAGCCAAATGTAGCCTGCACGGTGAAGGTAATGTGGTGCCCTACCACTTGCTGCTCCCTGAAGTCATGTCTCCATTCTCTCTGCCCGGGTGGCATGCAGCTTAAGGCTCTGCTGGCTTGTTGTCTTTGCAGCTTCTGAGGATGCCCGGGGAATGACTGCATGGAGGGCTTCATGGATGTTTGCTTCCTAACGATTTGAGGCAGAGTCAGCAAGCAGATAATGTTCAGACTAGCCCTCAGAGCACAGCCACCTCTGGCCTGCGCAGCGCAGGTGGGCAAACCCAGGGCTCACTCAGTCCTTTCTGAGTCACGGTGCAAGTGCCGAGGTCTCTAGGGCTCTGCACTGTACAGTGGGGCTCTTCCTGCTCTCTCCTGGGTGCATGGGGCACCTTGAGGCCCACAGGGAGGACACTGGCTGGGCTCCGAAGTATAGACAGGTGACCACCTGATTTGTGCAGACCACTAGGGAAAGCCGGCCTATAACCTCCCATTGCCTACGGCTGTCTGTCCTCCTGATCCCTGGTTGTGTATTTAGATTTTCCTGTGGGTGGAGGGAGCCACAGACCCCATCAGCAGAGTCCTAGGTGTGCTCTTAACAGAATTGAAGTACTACCACATGGGTGGGAGATGGCAGTTATGGCTGTTGAGTCCTTGACTTTTTCTCCACTTTCCAGATCTCCGCAGTGCCCGTCAGAATGAGCTGACAGGCTTTACCCTGCTCTGCAGTGACACCACGGGGGAGCACACGGGGAGAGGAGGAGAGGCCGTGACAGTCACCATCACCCACAAGGACAAGAAGGACTGGTGGGTATTTCACCAGAGAACTCCCCAGACACTGAGTTTGCTTCTCTGTCTTACCCTAACTCCCTCCTTGTTTGGGCCAGTGGAAAGAAGTCCTTCAGCATCTGGGTCACTATCTGAAGAAGTAAAGGCACAATGGTTTTTCCCACCAGTATAGCAGTGGTTTCTAGCAGTTGCATACAGCTGTGTGGAGCTTTTGTTGGCTCACGCTTGTATCAGATCTTTTAGTGGTCTGGGACTTCTTAAAGGATTCAACTTACAGTGGGTATTGCATAGTGAGCTGTTGTTGCTTCCCACCCGTACTAGCAGGCACCCAGAGCTTCTCCTTTTGTTAAAACTTAATAAGCGTAGAGCATAGCAATGCTAAGAATGACCACTGAGAGCCATCAAGCCCCAGAACCTCTGGCAGCTGATGGAAGTGCCTAAACTTGTGTTCTGAATAAAAAATCATTGTTGGTACTTCATCACACTTTCTCTTGTTGCAAGTGTTGAGCACTCTCACATCCTTGGAGATTTTCTGATACTTGCGCTGCAGCTGAGTCAAGATATGAGCATAATTGTTCCAGGGTTTCCTCTTGGTGGGATGACCTGAAAAGAGACAGGATGCTAAACTTCCCAGCTATGGGGAAGTATTGATGTGCTTATACAGAAACAGTGCTGGGTGCACAGATGCTTGCCAGTAAAGTGTCATTGTTCAAGAATATTGCTCCTTTGTACCTTCATTAGGTGCATACATGGTATGGGGAGGTGTACGCATCAGGTTTATGTGGCTTTTGCTTGGTGGGGTAGAGGTTGCTGTGGCCACATCAACTCAGTTTCCTGTTCTTGTGCATAAGCAGTTTCTACATCTGTTGCTGAAAGCTGTCTGGCTTCAGGGTGAGGCACAGCAGCTGCTGAAGAGCCTGAAGTATCAGCACGCAGTTCATGGCAGGAAGCGACGCAGGCTGCCATACCGATGTGGTATGGTGGGGGATGGAGAATATAACCTACAAATCTGTAAGGTTATAAATGGCCATGTTGTGGGGCACAAGAGACTCGATAGTGAGGATTAGGAAGATTACCTCCCTCTTCACAGAGCTGCCTGGTAATTTTTTGTGGAAGGCTTTTTCTGTGAAGCAGGCATTCAATTCCCAAGTAACTAGATTATGGTTTTTCCTGT
>NC_034409.1:77356627-77358923 GCF_002078875.1 Numida meleagris
ATCTTAATGAGTTGTGACTGACAGGATCACCCGGCTTCTTTTTGGAAATGCAGGCGCAACATCTGGTAGCATACACTGCAGCAGCTTCTCTGCTTGCTTGTCCTCTGCAGGGCTCTCCATTTGTTGTGATGGTGAAAAACAAGTTCCGCAAGCACCAAGGCGTGTTTCACTGCTGCACGTTTTGCTCAAGTGGAGGGCAGAAAGCTGCTCGCTGTGCCTGTGGGGGGACCATGCCAGGTGAGTGTGCAGCTTTCTTTGTGCTGCTAGTGTCAGGAGGGTACATTGTATTCAGACTCACAAGTGTGGATAGATGTGAGTAAATAGTCTAGCTCATCTCCTGCCTTGCTTGTGCACCGGGATTGTGATAACTTCTGTGTGTATTTTGTGGTAGGAAGGGACTGCAGGTGTGAGAAACACTGCAGAGTGTGTTGAAGGTCTTTGAAGGACATCCCCTGTAAGAGACCTGAGTCAGCTCTGCAGGAGATGTGGCAGGGCAGCTTCGTGCAAGGATCATCTGTCAGCCCTTCTCAGTGAGGCTGAGCATGACTGTCCTGCTGCACTGCTGCCAACATGGCAGCTTCCTGGCTGTGCCACACAGTGTCCAATGTTTGGAGAAGTCTCATTCCTCATGTAGGATGAGAGCTCAACTGCCATATTTAATCCCAGCCAGCTTCCTTGACCTTGGCCTGCATGTTTATTGTGTGTCCTGGATGTTTTTATTACACAACCAGCCTCTTCTCTGTTTTTTTTTTTTCTGTTCGTGCTCTGTATCCAGCTCTGGCCATAGCTGCCAGCAGCTGGCAGGAGGTTCTGCATTACTCAGCAGGCAAGGAGACATGAATCTTCAGCTTTCCCCAGTGACTGGAAGGGGGAAGTCCCTCGTGGTTGTTTCCCTTTCTTTATGGGACTCCGTCAACTTTGGTTTTAAATATGCACGTGCTTCCCTTTCTTAGACAAATCCTGGAGCTAAAGCACTCTCTGAAAGCCACTGACGCTGGGATTTTCTGGCCTCCTTTTAGGTCAAGTTGATGGTGCCTCTTCTCTTGCAGGTGGGTACCAAGGCTGTGGCTGTGGACACAAAGGTCACCCTGGCTGTCCCCATTGGTCATGCTGTGGACAAGTCAAAATGAGCTCAGAATGTCTGAGTAGATTATTGCCCAGCGACAGCTCACAGAAGAGTTTGCTCAGGACAGTAGCACTCTGAGCAGCCAGGTGAGCCTCTGTGAGCTCAGGGCCCTCCTGCTGGCTGCTGAATGAACACATGCCACGAGGATCCCCGCAACTGCTGAAGAGCCATGTTGCCAGAAAACACAATGATGGGTATGCACTGAGAAAGGAGGGTGAGGGAAAATAAAATTGTGCCTTATATTCCACCTGGGGGTATGTATGCAAGGTTGTTTTGTCCCTGAACAAGAGCAAACTCCAGGAACTGTACCAATGCCTGCACTTTTGACAACTCAAGACCTGTGGGTTCAGGCTCTGAGAGGAAGCTTGGAGTAGCTACCTCACAGGAGGGTCAATATGTGCCTCATTCTGCAGGACAGACAGTCTGCTGTCCTTCTCAGAGAGGCCAAAGCTGCTCGTTGGGGCACATTCCAGAAGGTTTGTGTTCATGCTTTGGAGAGGCCTGGCAGCTTCAGTATGGCTTCTGCCTTCCCCTCAGGTACCTAGCTGGATTTTGGCATTGTATGTTTGCACATAGTACAGTTATACTCCTGGGAGCTGCTGTTCTCTTTGCAGCTCTCCTGTTTTCTCCAGGTGAGCTGGAGTCTCATTACACTCTCCCCACAAAGTAGGAGGAAGGCAGATTAGTAATTTAACTGAAAGAAATTCAAAGAAAACCCATGGCAGTGCTGGGAACAGGAACTGCAATACCACCTGGTCTGCACGTTGTCCATGGAAATAGTGTGGGGCACATCATTGCTGGGGGTGATGTGGGTTCCAGGAGAGCACTCAGCTCACCAAGGAAAGATTTGGGTCCAGTATGACCATCTGTAGGAGCCATAGGTACAAGCTTGGAGGTATCTCTCCCAAACTTGGGGAATAGCAGCATGTATTTGAAGCAGAACTCCTGGATTTGGCGTTTATGGTCTTGGCAATGCAGTCTTTTTAAGAACAAGAGTTTGTTCCAATTTCCGCATGGAAAGCAGGGTTCATTTCTTGGGTTTGTATGGTTGCTGCCAACCCAGAGCTCGGAAAAAAGCATCTGTGATGAGGAGGTAGAGGCACTTGCTGCCTGCCACTTGCCTGGGTGAAGCAGACACCCCAGATACCTTCCTGAACAAAACACATTCAT
>NC_034409.1:77359118-77365597 GCF_002078875.1 Numida meleagris
CTGGGGTGGGAACAGAGGTCTGACTGTTGGTCATTCTGTGAGAGGAATGCTGCTCTAGTGTCAACAGTGAGGACCGGTTCTTGATTTCTGATGAATAATAGCTGGGTTGTAAATAGAGAAATCTGTACTGTTTGTTTGATTAGGCCAAGAAGACTAATTTATTGTTCCTTCTTCTTACAAAGCCAGTTTTGGAACCTCTTCCTTCCAGCAAAGGAGACATTCTTATGCAAATGCTGTTTATAACTTTCCATTAGTCATCCAGAAAGGACTGTCAAACAGGGAAAGGTTAGGCAGTCTAAATCTCCAAGTTAGGCGATTTAAGTCTCCAAATTGCTGACTCTGAAAATTCAAAGTGAAAGATTAATTTGAAGTAATCTTTAATGGAACAAACTGTAACCCGTTCTTGTCCTTGTTATGTGCTCAGTACCAGAAGACAATGTGAAAAGAAACGTCTCATCTGTCTGTTTTTTGTCTTCCCATCCTTACATGTGTATTTTTTTATTGGAACTTCCATCCAGAGTTACAGAGGGAACACATAAGCACAGCACTGTCCTCTAGGCACATAATTTCAGTCTAAAAACATCACAGTTCTCACAGACAAAGGAATGTGTTTTCACATTAGGCCTTCCTTACACACCCTGTCGCTGACATTTTCCAAGAAACTGTGAGAATTATACCTCTGAACAGAAAACTTCAGAGAACTGCAGTCAACTTTGTCTGAGCTCCACATTTGATACGAGGAGAGAAGTGTATGGACAGCATGGGCTGCTAAGCCTGCCAGGGCCAGGTCCTTGTTTCAGTTTTTTTGTAGACTTGAAGGTTCAGTCAGTCTCAGGGACTGACTGCCTCTCTGTGCTTTGGCAAAGAGAGCTGTGCGTCATGGTAGCCTGAAGAATCTTGCATAGAAAACATTTAATGACCTTAGTCCTTCTGTGGGGGTTAGATGCAAGTGTCCTCCATTTCTTGCAAGCAGAGTTTGCCCTCAGTGTTCCTTACTCAAAATGTTTTGCCTGTTGTGTATCTTCCTTATCTGCAGGAGTCTTCCATTGAGGATGGGCTTTGAGAGGCAAGAGGGGGACTTAGTCACCAGACTGGGGAAACAGGGAAATGTGAGAAAGCTAGTGGAAGACCTGGAACAGGCCTCTCAGCATAGAAGACTCCAGAGTTTATCTAGAGAAGGGTATCATAGTAGGGTATCACTCCTTTCTCAGAGGAGGCAAAACACACCAGTGACACAGCTGTGCTTGTATCTCCATGCACGAGCGTCTGGTTTGTCCCCAGAAGACCGCAGAAGTACAGAAGCTGGCTCAGCAGGGCTTCTTGGCCTTTCCAAGGCAGAAGGTAGTCCACAGGAGTGCACTGGCCACATGGGGTTCCACATCAGGACAGACCCTGGCAGCAGCACACAGGCTGCGTAGGTGGATTTGCCAGCTTCCAGCCCAGTGTGGCTCATCACCTCCCTGTTTTGAAATATGAGAGCTTGTTCTGACTGGTGCTGCTTCCTTCTTCCCTTCAAGGTCAGGTGAGGCCAAGCACAGGTAGAGCCGATAAGGCAGCATCGGACTCTCCTCCTCCCAGTCTTCAGCGTGGGTCTGCTGGTGCTCCCATCTACAGTGCCTCTCAAGCACCTCAGTGCTACCATTACTCATGTTAGGAGCAGAAGGCTGGAAAGGTCTCCAGCATTTAAACTTTTTCAGCCTGCTGTGCCTTCACGTCTCTTGAATGTTTCATCAAACTTGGCTGCTTGTCAGTATGCCAGTCCATCTTCTCCAAGTTCCTCTCCTTCATGGATACGTCCTCCAGTTCTCCAGTGACACTGAAAGAAGTCATGAACTTGCTGTAAGGGAACTCTTCCGGAAAAATACACTACTACTCTGAAGAAAGAAACGTGTTGCACCATGAAGGGCAGAGTGGCTGGTCTGGCTCTTGTGCATGTGCCTCCCACAGGCCACAGAATGTCTTCTTGGGCCCTATTTTTTTTTGTTGTTTGTTTCTGTTTTTCCTGACTTTCAGTCCTTCCTGCTCCCACTGTTCCTTCTGCAGGCAAGAGGCAGCATGTGATGTGGCCAGCTCTAGGGCACTGGCTGGTGGGCCCAGCAAAACTGGTATCTGCTGAGGCCTTCCCTCAGTCAAGAGCTGATGTCTGCCTTCTCCAGGTACTCACCAGCTTTCAGATCATGTGGGACCAGATCCTGCTGTCATATCTGGTCAGATATTGCTAATAAATCCAGTAAGAGCTAAGCAGACTTTGTGGTCATGTAATGTGATGTTACCTTGGATGAATGGTCTTGCCCTTGTCCTACCAGTGCAGTCTGTGCCTGAGAGGCAGGCCTGTTTTTCCCAAGTGGAAGTAACCCAGTCATCAACCCAGAGTGAACTAGTGCTGAAAGGAGACACCTCGTTTGCACAGTGCACCAAAGGCAGCTGTAAATCAGGTCCCACTGAGGGCAGCAGGATGTTTCTTAAAATTTCTTTCCCACCAGATCACTGTGTCCCAGAGCTGTTCTTTGCTTCTAGTAATGCCACGCCAATTTACGATAAGTTGAGTAATCAGTAGAATGATACAAAATAAATCAGATCTCTTCAGATTAAAGAGTTATTCCATGCTAAAGCAGAAGGGAAGAAAAAGCTGTATGAAATCTGCAGTCTAAGTTTAAACTGTCGCAAAAGTCAAAGAGTGGCAGTGATTATCAAGTGAAATATTTCCAGTCCTCATTTTCATTTGAGACTGTAGGATGATGGATGAGCTTTCAGTAGCAGCTGGAATTGGAGCATTGGAAGTAGGCCCTGTCCACATCTCTGCCACAGGCCTTGCTCAGGGCCTTCAGGCAGCTCCTCTACCTGTACAGCAATTATCTTAGCAGTCAAGCACTCCTATTGAAGCAGCACATCAATGACTGAAACAAATCCAAAAATCCAACAGCAAACAAACCCAGTGTTGAAAGGAGAAGGTCCCAGCCTGGCTCCTCTGTCCTGCAGGCCATGTAGTCCTGTCCCAACACGAGTAACGCTGGATGTGGCGTTCCTCTGACTGTATGGACAGCTAATTCAGCCTCCTAACCCAGCAGGAAACGATCTTCTTTCTAATTTTCCTTTGCTTCCTACCAAGTGACTAAGTGTAGTGCAGATTCAGATATGCACTCTCACCAGTGCAAGGTGGTAAGACATAAAGAGGAGGTTCCACACAAGCCGTGGCATGTAACCAGCCTGGTGTGAGGAGGTTGGAAGTGCTAAGTCCTGGGTGCTAAATGCCTTGGAATACTTGGTTGACTTCAATGCATATACAAGAGCCACAGCCTCTTACAGCTCTCTCACTGTTGTCTAGAAAGTCTGTTGTGTGTCATGCACCACGTCTGGATATGTTCATTCCTTGTAGCAATTAATGGGCTGTTTTAGAGTTGAACTGCGATCCAAAAGATTAAGCACACACACGTCTGACATCTTGCACATACCCAGTTAGGTGGATACTGTGTTCCTTAGGGCATCTTAAGCTCTCCTGAACATCACTCAGTCTTTGCTGCTGGTTTGGTCACTGATGAATGTTGATTATATGTTGGGTCTTGATTTGGACCTCTAGTTGTTGCAGGGAAAGTAATTTGCTTTGTTTGCCAGGCTGGTCACTGCTGGACTGTTCCCAGCTCCTCCAGACATCTTTGCATGGAAAAGCTGTTAGCTCCCAGTAACCATCCAAACTGACTGGAGGTGTCTAAGGACTGTGAAAAATCCCCCTTTCACCATCTTCCCCGGAACACAGTCCGCATGTAAATGACAGGATATTCAGGCTCCCTTTGAGAAATCAAACAATGGTGCAAGCTGCCTTCCCTTCTCTGGTCTTTCACAATCTCTGCCCTTCTCAGCCTCTTCATCCCCAGGAGCCACTCAGTCTAACCTCAGCCTTGAGGGAGACCAAGCACAGAGGGAAAGACTTGGAAGGACTGGTCCACTTTCTTTCTTTTACATGCTCTCATGTCCACAGCTCTGAGAGCAGCAGGAGCTGGGCTCAGGGAAGAGTAGTTTTGTCTGAAAGAGTCCAGCAGTCAGAAGAGGGACCATCACCAAACCTGTGCAGCTATTCTGAGCTCAGAGGAGCCTCTTAGCGCAGTACAGAGAAGCAGAAGGTGTACGTTGCAAATGGGGCCAGGAGATGGACCTGTCTACCCAGTGACAACAGCATAATTGAAGATTTTAGCAGCGAGACCTGAGCTAGTCCTGGATACAATGCTACCCACTAGTGACGGGTCAGCTGTGGGTCTGCATGGGAGACTGCTGCATCCTGACCCCAGGAGTAGCCAGCTACCAAACCGTGAGCTGGAGTATTTTTCAGTTTAAATCAAATTAAATGCTTCTTAAATGGATGGCTTAAGAATTCTCTCCTCTTCCCCTAGTGACTGGCCTGGTGGGGGGAGCCAAGATGCTAACTGCTTCCTCATTCCTGGGAGCTCACTGCTTGGACTCACCACTCCTTAGCTGTGTTCAGTTATTTAAGCAGAACAGCTTGGGAGAATGCATCGTGTGAAGGACAGGGACTGTGCTACACACTGTGTGTGACCTTTGGGCACCTGGTGTTTGGCTCGTCTTCATAGGTGCGGTGACCATGGCATCTCAAGGCCAGGTGATGTTCTGGAGGTACGGTATAATCTGTGTCTGCTTTGGGAGCGAGAGGAGGGAGGGAGCTGCTTCTTCCAGAGCCCTTGACTGTATCATGCTGCTGCCAGGAGCTTTCTAGAGAGCAGTTCTTTGCAGCTTGACCCTATACTGCATTCACTAAGGCTACATCAATACCAGAACAGCTTCCTTTCTATTGTCAGTAAGACTGTGCAGGTGTCGGATACCCATGTGCAGGTCATCAGCTGCACCCAGAACGCAGATACGTGTCCTAGAAACTCTGCATGGGTGGAATTCACCATCTCGAGTTTGAATGCTGCTGTAGATTGGGGCAGTGATGGCTTGAGGAAGGCTCTGTGTGCCTGCTCAGGTAGGCTGGGGTATCCCGGGCCTGAGGAAGGTTCCATGTTCCTGCTGAGCCACCAACAAGCTGCATCTCTTCACCTCAAGTATGAGCTCTTCCAAGATGGATGAAGGCAGAGGTTCCACTGAGGTGTGTGAGACACCTGCACTTGGATTTATTCTGTAGGAAGGGCTTCAGCTGCTCAGGGTGTGTGTCCCATGCAAGCTGAGCAGCAGCTGGGGGCAGGATGGTCTGTGTGTGAGTGGAAGTGGCCTCTCATGCACAAGCTGTACTCCATCTTCCTCACATCTCCTTGGTTTGGGCAGCTTGTGAGGTGGATGGCAGTGCGCTGCTCACTCATGGCTTGGGGCCTGGGGTCTCAATGCTCTGCTCACCTCCCTGGGGACCTGTTCCCTCATCAGTGAGGGCAACCCGGTTCGGTAGGGAAGGGCTGTACTCATGCAGTCAGGAGAACTCTGCACTGGGAGAAGAACCTGGGGCTCCTCTCCTCCCACCCTTTGATGAAGGGCACTCACCCCAACGCTTGTCACTACCACAGTCCTGCACCTCACCAGAACACCTCACTTCAGGTCTGCTGCTTTCCTGCCTCCACCTCCTTCCTACCAGCAGCTCTGCAGATGTACGCCAGGTGTAAGGGTGGTAGGCTGCCTGGTAATGGTGTCCTTTTTTTCCCCAAATAGCATGACCTCGGTCATTATCATCCTAGCTGCTGTGATTGCCCTGATCATCGGGTTTGGGATCTCAGGTGTGTGGCCACTTGCATTCCTTGCTGGTACCAGGGGCTGACACAATCCTGCGCTGGCATCTGCAGCCTCCATCTTGAGGTGTGATCCTGTGTGGAAGGGCCATCCACCAGCCTTTAGTTAAGGCTTCATTTATAATGATTGCACGCAGCATGGCTGAATGAAAGTTGCACAGGTGACTTCTGCTCTGACATTTCTCAGCGAAGTGTCATTCCATGGCATTAAACCACAGCCTGGCTCTTGCATAGCCCATAGGTACAGAAAAAGGGAAAAACTGCAATGTGTGTGTCATTGATGAAGCCACCTACAAGGCGTTGCCAGCTACACTGGAGGCCAGCCTTGCCTGCACTAATGCAAGGCAATGGTGGAGCTCCCAGCGCGTGGACACTGGTCGATGTTGCAGGGGACATGAGCTGTCACAGTGACAACTCCAGGGCCCTGCTTCCCTACCATGGCAGCAAGAATGCAAGACGGATCCTCTCAGAGAGGCATCTCAAAGCAAGGCATGGCTTGAAGCTGCTGAGTTTTCAGGACTGGTGCTTTCTCAAATGTCAGCCATTTTTTCCCCCTCCCTGAGGCTCTGTGCTGTGCTCCTTGCAGACTGTGAGCTCCTGTGTGGTTTAAATAACACAGAGATTTATGCACACAGGCTGAAGAATGGCTCTTGGCGCTCAGAGCTTGGTGAGGAAATCTCTGTTGGATCTGAATTTCCAAGAAGGCATGGCCTTCTTGTCATAGGCATGAATGAGCTCAGCTGCTCAGGGGGA
>NC_034409.1:77365695-77367466 GCF_002078875.1 Numida meleagris
TTTTCTTATTGTTATCTTGGGCTCTGGCAACTGAAACATTTACTGTTTTATGCTGCTGAGGAAAGGGGTGGATAAGCGTGGAGCAGCCTGTGCTGGTGGGGGTTTGACACTGTGGTGGCAGGAATTGTCCCAGGGCCCAGAGCCCCAAAGCTAAACATGCAGAAAATCCTAAAGATGCCGTGCTCCCTCTCCCAGATGGAAAGCATCTTCAAATCTGGGACTGGCCTGACCTCTCTCTGCACTCACCTCCCTCACACCACCGTGCTTTCTCCTTGCAGGAAAGCACTCCATCAACGTCACCACCTTGACGTCGCCTGGGAACATCGGCCAGAGCGGCCTCCTGGGCTGCACCTTTGAGCCCGACATCTGGATGGGCAGCATAGTGATTTGGTGGGCAAAAGCTGGAGTGGCTGGATTGGTCCATGAGTTCAGAGGGGGGAAGGACCACCTACAAGAGCAAGACACAGTGTTTCAGGGCCGCACGGCGGTTTTCTCAGACCAGGTGATTGGTGGAAATGCTTCCCTGGAGCTGAGAGAGGTGCAGCTCTCTGATGCTGGTACCTACAGGTGCTCCGTCACCACGTCCCGAGGGAGCGGAGTGGCAGTGCTGAGGTACCAGACGGGAGGTGAGGAAATGCTGGCTGGGGATATGGAAAAGAAACTCCTGCTGTGAAACATAGGTTGATGTGGCCAGGTCTGGCCACCAGAACTGGTTTCCCAGAGGAAAAGCCACCTGGACATTGTCCTGGGCATCCTGCTCTGGGTGTCCCTGCTTCATCAGGGCTTGGGCAAGGTGGACCCATCCAGCGGCCACCATGGGGCTCTTGACACCTGAGTAGGACAGGTCTGATGGTGGTCATGAGGATCTTCTCCCTGAGATGCTGTTTCAGTGAAACCAGACTTGGTGAAGGAATTACACGTGTTTAGAAGGGGCAAAGCCCAGCACCAATAGCTGAGCGGAAAACTGCTTGTGAAATCTGGGAATGTTATTTTTGTGAAAGGCCAAACGGGATTGATTGTGTGGATTTGCCATTTCCTTCATTCCATGGCATGATAGCTGTTGAAAGCTAACATAAATTCTTTCCACCTCTATAACGTCCCAAAGGACATAAAGTGCTGCGTGGCTGTGCCAAGGCTTTTGATCAAGCGCCAAACTGTCTGACTGTCCAGAGCTGGAAAAAAATAATATACATAAGAGGATAAGAAGTGTGTTTTTTGGCTTTCCAGAGGTGTTTATGGCCTTACCCTCTCTTTCCATATCCTTGTTCGAGAGAAGGGAGATTTCTATCTTAATACTTTTAGGCATTTTTTGTCTCTTATGCTTACCACATGTAGTTTACTAGCTAATCATCTGACTACAAAGAGCCCCTATTTTTAGAATGGGTGTAGCAAAATGATCTCGGAAAGACCCAGATTTTATGCTTGTTAAAAATAAAAGCTTTTTTTTTTTTTTTTTCTCTCAAACCTTAAGTTATATCTCCAGCCAGAACTGCTGCATAGCAAAAATTCTAGTATGTTCAAAATCTTTTCCTATTTTTATAATTCATACAGTTTTAAAACAGATCGTTTGTTGCCTGAAGTTCCCACACATCCCTTGAGCTCAGGGCTTGGCAGAGGACAGTGGGTCCATGACTTTCCAGGGGAACTTTCTAAGGCTGGCAAGAGAATTGTTGGAAATGAGGGGAAAAAAAGCTTTCATGGCTCTACAAGTGTTGAAGAGTCAGTCCTCCAAGAGAGGTCTGGAAGTCACTTCACACTCTTGGCTTGAGAC
>NC_034409.1:77368720-77370093 GCF_002078875.1 Numida meleagris
ACTAGGAGCCTGTCTTGGGATGGAGTTGGTATTGCAGGAATGGCTGGCCAGTATTGTTTTACACAGTACCCTGGTTCCTCCCAGAAGCCTGCTTTCAACCTTGTTGCTACGTGCAGCACTTTCCCAAGCAGTGGAGCAAGGTTCTTTGTCTCACAGGCCCCGCAATCCTGCAGTTCCAAGGATCAAAGAATGGCTTGTACTTACCCTTCCTTGAAACCACATGGATCGGCCTGCTTTCACATTGCTTGATTCAGTGTTCAGGGTACTCCAGACACAAAAGGCACTGGAGATAACACATGCAATGCTGTATTACTTTTTACTTCTGTTTAAAGCAGTGAACTCTGCTCTCCTAAAAAGCTGCTGTTTGTTTCTCTTCATGCAGCTGCTCATGGGAAATACAGTGAACACACGGAGGTGTATTTTTCTGGTAGACCAAGGCTAACATGAAGTGTTAGTGATGTTCATGGTTTTGAAATACAGCTGAGTTTGCAATAGGCTGTAAATGTTTGTTCATTCCAGGAGGGCTGGTGCAAGTCCCACAGCACTGGCCTCACCTCCGTCTAACCCCAGCCCCAGCAGACCCAAGTGGAGCTGCCCATGGCTGCAGCCCTGTTTAGCATCAGAGGCACAGCACATGGCTGTGTTTGTTGGTGACACTCCCTCCTCCACCACTGGGGAGGGTGATCCATCTGCCCTTTCCCCCAGCCTATGATAATACCATCATTTTTGGCACTGAGAATAGCTTCCTCTCAGCCCTGCAGAGACCAGTGCAGCTGTGCCCGCTGCTGTTCCTGCTGAAGGAGGATGGAATTTTGGCACACACGGGCATCCTCAGCCTCCTCTGGAAACTCTTGGGAAAGGCCTGGGCTGTGAGTCTAGGAACGAGCTCAGATGCGACAAGCAGAATTACTTAAAAACACTAAAGCTGTGTCACGACCTCAGCAGATCTTGTCAAACTGGAGTGCCTTGTCACCAGGAGATTTTGCTCCTCTACACTCATCCCACTTTAGCCCAGTCTGTAAGAAGTCTGCCTGAGCACACGTTTTTTGGCCACACGCAGCACTGAGATGTGAGCAGTAACTACTCTAGGAACACCTGGGACTGGCAAGCAAGCAGGGCCCAGTTCTCAGATGTTTACCTTTCTGACTCTCCCTGCTCTCCCTCTCCAAGCCTTCAGCATGCCCAGGGTCCAGGTGCAGACCAGTAGCAGCGGGGACACGTTGCACTGCGAAGCACCACGGTGGTTCCCTCGGCCCACGGTGCACTGGTTGGCCTACAGCAATGCTGGGAAGTGCCTGCCTCATGCTGCCAACACCAGCTATGAGCTGAACTCTGAGAACATCACTCTGAAAGTGGTTTCCTTTCTGCACAAC
>NC_034409.1:77372026-77373543 GCF_002078875.1 Numida meleagris
GTAATGGAATTAGCCTGTGTTTTGTTCTGCTATTTCAGTCCTTCTTCATGGTTAACAATTGCTCCCTTGCCACAGGGACAGAAATGCCTGGAAACAGGAAGGATGGGCATGGTTTATAGGAACACATTCCTTTGTATCTTAACAAGAAAAGCAACAAAACAAAACACACACACACACACACACAAAAAAAAACACGACCAAAACACTGAAACCTCAACCCAAAACCTCCAATTTTTGACTCTTTCTTTAGCCACTTCAGCTTAGATCACTGCATTTGTAACAAACCAGCTGGCCTTTAGCTGTTCCTAGTATCAATGCCTCTGGCTTCAGCCCATTCCCTCTAAAATAAAGTCCTTATTCACAGGAAAGCGAACTTTCAAAAAAAGCTCGGCTGGAATTTGTGGTCTTCTATCCTTTTCACCCACAGCTAAAGCGCTAATAGTAACATGATCTACGATTTGGCAAATGAATTACATCTTTCGGACTAGTTCAGGCATGTCTGCACCACACTAATATCACCGTAACACCAAGTTTTCATTTTTCCTGGTGTTAATCCAGTTCCTATGAAATAAATTATATGTACCACCAATGCTTCTCTAGAAACACTGAGTTAGGCTTCACAATCCTATCCGATTTAGTTAACAACCAACTACTGCCACCTCCATATGTACATTAAAAGAAGTAAGTGGTCTCATTAGAAATACCTGTGCGTTTAAAGCAGTGCATGTACAGAACAGAATCTGATCTGTAAGCTATATGCAAGACTCGGAAGCTTGGTTTGAAAGGAAATGTAGTGGGATTTAAGGATGATGTCATTCATTTGCCATCGATACCATCCTAAATCTTGAGTCTATTATTTTTTGTTGCCAACTTGTGTTGGCAACACTTGACACAGAATGGAGAAGAGTTGTAGTACCCCTCACACTGTCAGACGCTTAACTACTGGCAATCTTCTATGGCATACGAGACTAAAAACATTTGGATGTATATTTCCAAGCTGAATATCTGTGCCCTGTGCTTGTATTTTCAGTCAGATGCCTCAATCATTCTGAAGACAAGTAAATTAAATAGAGGAACACCGTACAGAAGGGAACTCATTGGATACTTGACTTCAGCTCTGATATCTCAGGCTAATAGAGGTCACAGAATCCTATTCTTTTTTTTCATTTATTTATTTTCTTACCCATCACTTTCTCCACTAATTCAGAAACCTTTTAGGATCTCGCCCCTTTAAAACCAGTGTACACAATCAGTTTTTCGAATCACTGAATACTACAGAACATCCCAAGTTGGAAGGGACCCATAAGGATCACTGAGTCCAACTTCTGGCTCTACCCACGACCACCCAAAACTCAAACCCTGTATCTGAGAGCATTGTCCAAACACTCCTTGAACTTAGCTATTTTTTCATGTTGTACGTGGAAAGGGTCACAGCTCTTCTGCAGTGAGGGCTTCATTACAGTGGGTTCCAGAAAAAGAGGTAGGGTCTGTCAACATTCAGAAAAACTAGGAGCAAT
>NC_034409.1:77375493-77377287 GCF_002078875.1 Numida meleagris
AAGGCCTTGCAGCAGCTGCTTGGCGTTTCCTAAGCCACAAAGGACAGGAGGATTAATGAATACAGGAGGAAACAGGCATTTTATCTGGTGAATTGCTGTGGACGACGTGCTGCTCACACTGCTGCTGCACTGAGCTTTGTATCTTTTCTCACCATCAGCAATCTGGCCTGACAGCGTTACACAATATCCAGAAGACAGAGTCAACAGCAGAGCATCCTTTGGTGAGCCTAACAAATCAGTCTCTGTGTGCCTGCACCCACACCCACACGCTAGGTGTTAGCACAGGTGGCTTGAAGAGATTGTCCCCTTAGAAGAGCAACTGCACAGCTGTGGCAGCATGAGCGCAGACATCACTACCCATGAATCCAAAATCCTTCAGTGCTTTAATTTCTGTGGCCATGGTGAGGATTTCCAGACCTACCCTTAATTCTACCTTCTGTATTGTCTAAGGCAAAAAGCCACTTTGTAAGTAACTTTGGCTAGCCAGAACCCCTGCCATACCAGGACAGGGAAACTTTTCAAAAAAAGAAATCTTTTTTTTGTGTAGGAGGCAAACCACCAAAACAGACCTGTACCTTAACACTGGGATGGAAGAACAGAAGGGGGGTGCTAATAAAACACGTTCGTGTCACCACCATCACGCATACATACAGAATCATAGGGGTTGGAAGAAACCTCTGGAGATCATCTAAATCCAACCCCCTCTGCTAAAGCTGGTTCCCTACAGTAGGTTGCACAAGTAGGTGTCCAGACAGGTCTTGAATAACCTCCAGAGAAGGAGACTCCACAACCTCTCTGGGCAGCTTGTTCCAGTGGTCTGTCACCCTCAAAGTAATTTTTTCCTCATGTTTGGATGGAACTTTCTGTGTTTCACTTTGCAACCACTGCCACTTGTTCTGTTTCTGGGCACTGCTGAAAAGAGCCTGGCCCCATCCACTCAACTCCCGTACTTTAGATATTTATAAACACTGATAAGATTCCCCCCCCACCAGTCTTCTCTTCCCCAGACTGAACAGTCCCAGGTTTCTCAGTCTGTCCTCACAATGGAGACACTCCAGGCCCTTTATCATCTTTGTGCCCCCCTGCTGGACTCTATCTAGGAGATCCCTGTCTTTCCTGAACTGAGGAGCCCAGAACTGGACACTACTACAGATGCGGCCTCACCAGGGTAGAGTAGGGGGAGAGGATCACTTCCCTTGACCTGCTGGCCATGATCTTTTCAATGCACCCCAGGATTCCACTGGCCTTCTTTACCACAAGGGCACACTGCTAACAAATGGCCAACATGTTGTCCACCAGGACACCCAGGTACTTCTCTGCAGAGCTCCTCTCCAGCAGGTCAGCACTTAACCTGTACTGATGTGTGCTGTTTTTCCTCCCCAGATATAGGAATCTATATTTGCCCTTGTTGAACCTCACAAAGTTCCTCTCTGCCCAGTTCTCCAGCCTGATACCTTTGAACAATTACTATCCTGTCTGGCTAGATGATGTACTTTCCACTTAAAACTTGAACCAGTTCCAAGTGTCCAAGTGTTCCAAGTTCGTCACCACAATACTAAGGATGATTCAGTATTATTTTTACGCTTCTGTGTAAAGTAAAAACAACCAAACCTATATAAACGTCACTTTATACAACAACATTAGTATATTCTTTCTGTATTTTTTGCATCCATGGAAATTCCATGGAAATCCTCCAAAGGTCTTGTTCTGTGGGCAGAGAAGGCAGCTCTCCTTCCCCAGCATGGTGAAACAGCTCCTCGCTTCCTCCCCACACCCACTATTACAAACAGTGTT
>NC_034409.1:77379691-77381636 GCF_002078875.1 Numida meleagris
CTAGATTCAGGGCAGCTTGCTCAGTCTACCCTACCCAAGAACAAGAGGTCTCTGAAATCACTTCTGCTTCTCCAGGCATGGGAGAATTGAAAAGGAGAGAGACATCCTACCTCACCCTTCTGCTTAACTCCATTATTTTTCTTAGAGGAAGAAGCCAAGCAAGGGAAATCTCAGCTTACCATAAGGCACTGGTGAATATTTCAGTGCTTCTGTGTATCACCCCAGATTAAACATGCTTTGAAAAGAAAAGCTTCTTACCCCATTATTTATTTAAGCAAACTAAACAAACAGAAAAACAAAACCCCCCAAACTTCACACATTTACCCTCGTTTTCCCTGCTCCACCTGTTTCTACTTCTGACAAGAATTTAGCATAGTTTTTTGGCACCTGCTCCACACCAGCGGTTAGCTCAAACTTTTTCTGGTCACCATTTTGCAGCTTCGTAACCTGCAATCCCTTTAAGCTTTGATAAACAAGATAGGTTCACAGTCTGGGCTATTTGAACCCAGAAATGTTTCCAAACAATATCCCTAGAGCAGCAAATCCATTGTTTGTTAATTCTTCCATCTATTCATGTTGTACTGTCTCCAATAACGATCAACACTGCCTCATTCCCTAAGGCAGTCACATCAAGTATAGGGCAGACCAACAAACCTGTTGCTAAGTATTTCTGGAATGGAGGAAATTCTCTGGTCCATGCCTGTCAGCACTGCCCTGGCTGCCAGCTGGAAATAGGAGAGACACAGACTTGGTTTCAATTTATAGCAGCCAAAGGAGAAGAGACAAGTTCTTATGCTTAGAGCTACTTTACATCAAACAACTGATGGTTCCTCCCCAGATTAATTCCAAGGCAGGAAAATACGAGGCCCAGCAGTAATCTTCTACGGAGCTCATCTCCTGTCTCATTAACAAGAGATTCTATATCAATAATTTTTTGAGCGAGTTCTGGAGAGAACAGGAGGTCACCCACGGAAGCCCAGAGCAGGAAACACACTGCAGTACCTGGCGCTCAGCTGGGAAGGAGACCCATGTCTCATGAAGTAAGTGCCAGTTATCTTGGACAGGCAGGCATAAGGGGCAGGATGGCCTGCCCAGGAACTCTGCTGGCACAGGTGGAAAACTGAGCTTCTCAAATACTTCCAAGTCCTGAAAGAAGAGTGATAATGCAAAGAAAATGATTTCCGAAGGCAGATGAAAGCAAAAGAAGACTGATAAGGAACAATCATTTAAAGGAAAAAACATCCACTGAACTCAAAGCTCTGAGAGTTTTAACTAAACACAGAACTGAGGCAGTTACTTGGCAAGACAGATGGGAATTCCATGCCTTGCAAAGAGCTTAGTCACTGACACTTCATCTCCCACGTACAATTTAGCAAAACTCCTCCAATGGGAAACTGTAAGATAACCTCTCCCTTACCGAGCAGCAGGGCACAATGAAGCGATACAAACCGTCCAGGTGCAGAAACGGAAACCATTGCAATGACTTCCCCATAAAAAGCAGTAGTGCCTGGTGGGAGATGGGGAGAAAAAGAGAAAAGGTGATGAGAAACGTTAGGAAAAAAGTGGAAAATGAAAAATACGGCAAAAGGGGAGCAAGTCCAGCAGAGGATTGACTAGTAAGTCTGGCACCATCAAGGACAAGGCAAGGTGAATGTATTTACAGGATGTTGGCAGTGAGGAGATTGAACCCCCTTCGAGTGGCAGAAGGGAGTTACCTGCATAAACATACACTTCTACCTGACAAAAATCACCCTCCCATTGATTAGAAATCTAGGTCCGTAAATTACCACATACCCAGCTCCCAGCTGTATCAAACCACCCACCGAAGCCCACTCCTGCCTCACCTCTTGCTGTGTCATGCCCTCTCCTCCACCATGGCTGGCCTCCTCTAGCTCCGGCAGACTCTCGGCCTCTCTGGTGTGGCTCCACAGCTGAGGTCTGCCCA
>NC_034409.1:77383738-77386434 GCF_002078875.1 Numida meleagris
TTGTAAGTTACACAAATGGATCTTCATGCATTTTAGCTAAGCTTGATATCATTATTCATGTTAGGTATACTTGGTTTTCTTTCACAGGATGCAAAAGTCACAAGACAGAACAAAATAACCACAGATTGCTCTTGTTCTGATATTTTCCTTGCATTGGGCTCCTTTCAGAAGTCTACCTCGCCACTCTGAACACCCACAAGTGATCACACTGCCAGTCAAAATAGTTTTAATAACAGAAGATGAAATCAAGTAAAAAAAGATAGGGACTAAATCACTGGAACAACTTCCAGGCAGTAGGAGGACTTAGTAATCACATTTAAAGCAAGCAGAAAACGTAATAAAAAAAATGAAACTCATAGCTAGCAACATTCTGGGAACAGAACTGAAGCTGTTTTATTGGAAAGCATGGCAAAAATTCCACAGACATAAGCACATCTGGGAAAATCTGCTAGAGCAGAGGTTCTCAAACAAGTATTCACATTACTGATAATACTGAGCAGTTGCTGCTGCTCCTGTGAGCAGCTAGGAAATAAGAGTCTTTGTATCATCTGTAATCTGGTTGTAGAAGCAGCTTCCAGCTTCAGCCTCAGTGCCCAAGTTCATTTGCCAAGCAAATCAGATTGGAAGGCACTCGTCCCTGCTGTGCTTCCATACTCCAGAACAAAGCTTTGTAGGTGGGTACAGGTCAGCACATGCTCTGCAGCTTACGGAAAGCAGTGGGCATACTGCACGCGCACTTGAAAAATGTACGTAAGTTCTTCATTAGAGCAACTACAACGTAGAAGGTTCATATGATGTGAAATCCAGATAAACAGCTTAAGTCAGTACACCAGACACAATTGTTGCTGCCATTAGTCTCCAAGCACAGAAGTTTTGTGAACCTTTGGTCTGGAAGGTGCTCAGGTAGCTTACAAAGCACATCTGCACACAGCCCGATTTCAGAATTGTCCTCACCTCTCCTCAAATGTCTCCAGAAGGCTTACCAGCCAGAGGTACAGCGGCATACCAAGATTATAGCGGAAGAGCAGCTGTAAGTAGAGATTTCTTGAGGTGACTGGTGGCTGGTAAGGAGTGCTGAGCCTTGAAAAACTCCTCAGCATGACAGTGCTGTGCAAGCAGGCACCAAGTACAATGAAAGGAGAGGATGCCAGAGGCTTCTGTAGGAGGTGGACATCGATGAGCTGAAATAAAACAGACACTGTGACTTAATAGAGGAGTACAGTTTGCCACCACTCTCCCAAACCACCACCCCACTCTAAATCCTTTTTCACTCTGCTGGATGGTCTGTAAACCCAGTAGGCCTGAAGGACCTGGCACTGCTTGAGGAGGAATCAAATAATTAGCATTTCAACTTTCGTGACCAAGTTCGTTAAGTAAAATCCCTGATTTTGTTTCAGGGACTTGCTGAAAAAGTTCCAGTGTTCCTGCAGTCTTTTGGTGACCCACGCACACTAGCAAGCCACCCCTGGGGCCTACGTATTTTTTACTGAATGCTTTAGGTTTTGGTAGCAGGGAGGCTACAGGGGTGGCCTCTGTGAGCAGAGCCCAGCAACCGCCTCAAGTCAGGTAACAGCCAGCTCCAGCTGGCTCCAAAAATGACCCGCTGCTGGCCAGAGCTGTGTCACAAGCGATGCTAGGTGTGCCTCTGGGAAGGGGAAAAAGTGCTGCACAGCAGCAACTGGGGAGAGGAGTGAGAAAATGTGAGAGAAATAGCCCTGCAGACATCCAGGTTTTTGCAGGAGGGCAGAGGGTGCTCCAGGAGCAGAGCAGAAGTTCCCTACAGCCTGAGGAGAGGCCCATGGTGGAGCAGGCAGATCTCCGTGTGCAGCCTATGGAAGATCCCACAGTGTAGCGGTGGATGTAGCCTGAAGGAGGCTGCAGCCCATGGAGGGACCCCACAGGAGCAGTGTTTCAAGAACTGCTGCCCTTAGGAAGAATTCCAAGCTACAGCAGGGTAAGAGTATGAGAAAGAAGGAACGGCAGAGACAAAAGTGTTATTCCCCATCCTCCTGTACAACTCAAGTGCGGGGAGCGGGGGGAGAGGACGCAGAAGAGCCAGGAGCAATAGAGCGAAGTTGAGTCTGGGAAGAAGAGGAGATGAAAGGAAGGTGGTTTGAGTTTTGTTTTTCTTTCTCAGTGTCTTACTCTATTTTTAACTGGCAATAAATTAAGCTTCCTCGATTTGAGTCTGTTCTGCCTGTGATGGTGAGTGATCTCCCTCTCTACTCGAGCCCTCTTTTCTCCCCTATTATTTAATTCCCCTGTCTGCCTGAAGAGGAGTAATAGAGCAGCCTGTTTGACGGTTGACCAAGATCAACCCCACTGCACCTCATAAGTCTCCCAACTTTACCTCCACACATGCTCCTGGTTGGATTCCGCGTGCAGAGTTCAGCAACTGCTGGTAAGCAAGGCACAAACAGACTTTGCTATCGAGCTCATAGAGACCAGCTTGGGCATTGAGTATTTTGGTGACAGTTCCCTACATAAAAAGCAAACAGAAAGTTATGTGAGTTTATTCTAGTGTGTAAGGAACTCATAGGCCTGAGCGAAAAGGAAATAAATTCATCATGACAATGAGATCTTGCTAGACCACGAGTGGTTAAAGGCTAATGCTACCGATCCTTACCACATATGAGATGATCTTGGACTCTTTGATTGATCCTGGCCACTCTTCAATGCTCAGCTCTGAGGAGTCA
>NC_034409.1:77387074-77394485 GCF_002078875.1 Numida meleagris
CCACTGACATTCACTGATGCTTGCTGAACAGTTATGGAGACCAAGCAGCAGATGTGAACACAGGGAGGCAGCGGGTGGTGCGTTTCAGAAGTGGTGATGGCAACAGCGGGCCACCTCTGCTGGTGCAGATTTTGACAAGTGCAGCATGCAGGCCCTTGTTCATCACTGGCAAAAATGCACAGCTAATGGTGGCAACTGTGTTAAAAAACAGCGTTTTGTAGCTGAGAATTGGTTCTATCAAACAGTGTTATTGTACTCTTTGTATCTGTTGTAGTTCCCAAGGAAATAAATAGGAGGCATTACTTTCAAAGCGACCTATGTATAAGGATTATTGTAGGCTGCATAGAATAAAAAAAATAGCGTCAGTAGTTTCTACTAGGGCAAATAAATCAAATTGAGAAGAAAGGGGCAAGCTTTGAAAAATGGATTAACCAACGCACATGCAAATATAGACGGTAAATTTCTGGGCAAAAGTACAAGGACTTACTGACCTTCACCAGGACAGGGACCCAAACAGCTGAGGTGAAGCATTTCAGAAATAGAAAGAAGAATGTCTTCTGGTGAATACAAAGGAGTGGGCTGAGTCTGGACAATTCACCTGCCACATTAAGCTTTGATCTTTTCTTACAAGGAATCCTAGAGGGCAATTGAGGAAGCAAAGAAAATCAGTCAAGCGCTCAGAAGTATCCCAAAACCAAGATACACTAATACGTACAATGCACTTTCTAGAAATAAAGGATCAGTAATGCTGACCATCTATCAGAGAGTTTTTCAAAACAAACTTGCCCACAAAACTATTACTTTGATTTTTATGTACGAAATCACTTCAACGCTTTAAAAAACCTTATTATTTGAAGACAACGCAGCTGTTAGAAAGATTCACGTTCCAAGACAAGAGTCAGATTACAAGAAGCTTTACTGCAAACAAGAAGCTAATTATAGGTCCAAACTGGGTATAAAAAAGTCACAAGCAATTCTTCAGCAGAAAACTGAACTCAGTTTTCACAGATCCATACCAGTGGTATGTATTAATTTCATATTCAAAAGTAACTCTGGAGTCTAATAATACTTTTGTTTCGCTATAAAAAAATATAAATATATATTTTTATATTATTTTATTTATTTATTATTATATTTTATATAAAATATAAAAAAATAAGAAAAAAGCCGTGCTAATCAAAATAATGAACGGTAGGTTCAGTTAAAGTTCTTCTGAATGTTTCCTTTTCACGTTTTTTTCTATAGTATCAAAATACACCAGGAAATAATTTCTCTTATTCTGCCAAAATACAGATTAAAATTCCAAGTCAATTCCTGAAAAATAGTTTATTAATGAAAAGCAGCATCATTGCACAACTTTTACTTCCACCACTTGCTGTCCTGCTTTCACCTATGGCAGAAGCTTAACACGGTGCTTCCTAAGCCAAATGCTCTTCACAATACCTGAGAAACCAGAGCAGCAGCACTACGATGCAGTTGGCCATGCTTGGTGTTTACCTGGAGACAAGGAGTGGCTCAGCCAACGGTGGGTAGATGACTGGAATGGTCTCAGACACTTCCTTTGGGAGGCAATTTACTGGCACTGGATCCACCAGGATTTCTACGTACCCTGCTGCACCACGGTCGGTCTGTGGTATATACACCCAGTTTGGGAAAAGGAACAGTGACTCCAGCCACTCCAGTTCAAAATGCAGCAGCTGAGGCAAAAGACAGTGGAAAAAAGCTTGAGACAAATTACGGTACCCTTCCTCTTACCATTTCTTACGAAATTCATCTACTAATTTGCCCTTGCACAAACATCATAAACTCTTATTCTACTTCCGGGCTTCATTGCTAAACGAGAGCAATGTCTTCTATCCACTTCTGTCTTGCACAGAGAACTTCTGGCCTTCCAGATGCAAATCTGGAGATTTGCTGAGCTCTACACCTAGCATTTCCTGGATTATAGCTATTCCTTGGCAGTAAAGTAATAATTCACTGTAAGGCTTCATTATTTCCAGACTATTTTTCTAGAATTCTCATCTTGTTTCTTTTCCCGTGTTTTCAGTTAGAAGTTGATACCAATACAACTAATGCACTTTTGCCTAGTCTTCACCTCCCTGGAAGGCACAACCTCACTGCTCTTGCATTCCTATTCTATCGGTTACTTCGTATTTACATTCCCTTCCTATGAATTTTAGACAGCTTTTCATCCAATACCACTGTCACACAAGCTATTATTTCCTGAAAGTATGTCATCAATGCATCACTGAACAACCAGTATAGCTCTCCAGAAAGTTATTTCTGCTCAACACAGAGGATATTGCTACGACCTCCGTGTCTCAGGCCACCTCATGCTGTTCAAGGTGTAACGGAACTATACTTTATACTTACTCATCTCTGTAATCCATGATAGTAGACTCAATATTTGCTCTCCTAGCAATGACAAATTTGACATGTTCTGTCTATCCTTTCTCTGGGATCTAAGCCTGCTGTTTTCCTGCCTGTTACAAAGATGTATTACTTTTCTCAGTACAGACTCTGGCAAACCATCTGAAATCTGTGGTGCTCTGCGATACTGCCCCAGAAGGGCAAATAAACACAGAGTCCCTCAGGCCAAGAACATACCTCACATGGAATTATCCCAGTATTGTCTTTCACATAGAGGCAACCATCTTTGTCCTCTTGCCTTCCATCGGTTAAATAGCCAACCAAGATCAGGTAAGCCCTTGGCAAAGAGCTGTGCATGGGTAAAGCACCTCGCCCTTGGTGAGCCCATTCTTTAAATTTGTTAGTGCTCCAGGTCAGGTGGCTGCAGCATGGAGTATGCTGTTGATGCTTTAGGTCAGAGATGGAGATGAAACTGGAGGAAAAAAAAAAAAAAAGAAAAAGAAAAAAAGAAAAGAAAAGCGAGAACACAGAAGGATGAACTCAATCTGCAAAACTGGGGGATTACAGTGATGAGTGCAATGGACAAAGCTTGGCTAAGTCAGCAGGGCCTTAGCTGCTGGCATGGTTCGATGATTTCATATGGCAACAATCAACCCATCCACTGGCATTTATTAAGAATCTCTCTCATCTCAGCTGGTGTGTCAGTTCTGCCTGAGCATCCCCTCTGAAAGCAGAGGCATTAGGCTTGCTTAAAATAATAACTGAGAGATAACAAAAGAGAACATGTTTTCAAGTATACCAGTGCACATAGCCCTGAATCTTTCTATCTAAATTCTTGGCTTTGGCCGGGAGGGAGGAATAATGTCAAATAACAACCACAGCTGAGGCTGTTCACTGCTGTCACACTTTGACTGACTACAGTACTGAATATGGGAGAACAAGACAGCATCCTCACAGGAGTCTAAGCTTTTCAGAGTTTATGCAACGATGGTAGCATTTATCATCACTGTTTACATCCTGGCTGTCTATGCTAGAGAACAAAAGTTCTTTGTCTGCATTAAGGTCAGCACTGTAAGAGCTACTACACACTGGTTTCCATCTCGTGATTTTGATTCTTCTTTCCACCGAGGTTAGCTGACAATTTTAGGTTGTGAAACAGCAGCTGTATTCACAACACCCACTTGCTCAGTAGCAGGAAATAATCTAACTCAGAGAATATGAATTTGAAGAATTTCACTTGATTAGTCAGGTATCAAAGGTTCAAAGCCAGAAACTAGCCTAGACAAGTGATGGGTCAGAATAAGCTACAAACTGTACTCACAGAAAAAAAATAATCAGAAGAGATAAATATATGCAGATACTTGTGGATTTGACAGGAACCTGAACTGGAGATGGATTGTCTGAAAAAGATATAAGTAAACTGCCGTGGAGCAAAGCTGGGGTTAATGCTGATGCCTACGATCTACAAGGAGAACACAATGCTGCTCCTGTTTTTATTATACGTACCAATCATTTTCCGGGAGAAACCAAAACTACAGCGGTACACTGGATCCCGGTTGTCACATACAGCTAACTCCTGGACCCCATGGTGCTCCAGAGCTAGACAGCTATCTGTGGGGACAGCCTACTCACAAACAAACAAACAGCCCACTGACCTCACACTAGCCGGGGGCTTTAACACATTCCTTCAACTTGCGTTGGAGCTGGAGTGACATATATCCAGGTGCGCTGGACCTTCCAGGCTAAATCCCTCTCAGCACAGTGAGGGCAGTGAGGCATTGGCACAGGCTGCCTAGAGAAGCTGTGGGTGCCCCATCCCTGGAGACATTCATGGCCAGGGTGGATGAGGCCCTGGGCAGCCTGATCTGGTGGGTGGGAGCCCTGCCCGTGGCAGGGGGGTTGAAGCTGGACGGGCTTTGTGGTCCCTTCCAACCCAAGCCATTCTAGGACTCGCAGCAGCCGGTTCCCGGCGAGGTGCCCTACTTTGCTGCCAGCCCTGCGTGCCGCAGACCGGCGGATACGCTGCTCAGTCATACCGCAAGCGCGATGGGGGCGCGGCAAAGCCAAGGCAAGGCGTGCGGTTACCAGCCCTAAACACCCCTCCCACACCCGGCATCCGGAGAGGCCTCGCAGCCAATCGAGCAGCACTGCACTCGCAGCGCTGCTTGCCCTCTGCTTGCAGCTCAGCAGCAAGATCCCAGCTCCCCTCCGCTCCGCACCCCCCGGCCCCGCACGGCGGCGTGACGGCCCTCCGGCAGCGGGCGCTGCGCATGCGCGAGGGCCCGTCCCCATTACCTGTAGCCCAGCGGCAGGTCCCCGCCGCCCGCGCTCCTCACGCACCTCAGCACCGCGTCCAGTGGCGTCCCGCCAGGCTCCGGGCGGGCTGGGAGCGCTCGAAGGGCAAAGTCCCGAGCCGCCTGCAGCCACCGCTGCTCCGAGGGAAAAGTAGAGACACGGGGCTTCAGCGCGAGGTAGCGAAGCGAGGCGGGCACGCAGCCCGTGGGGCACTCACGGCCGCGCTGGGCTCCGCCATGACAGCTCCGGGCTGCGCGGCGTCGCCACGGCAACACGGCGACGGCGGGAAACGCTCGGAGCGCGCCGGGCCGCCAGCCCGCCGGTCTCCGCCCTCTCCCTCCCGCTGGCCAATCACCGCCGCCCTCGTGACGCTGCCTGCCCGCCCCCTGCTCCTCCCCTCGAGCGGGGTGGGCTCGGGAAAAGCAGCTGTGAGGGAGGTGTGTGGTGGCTTGGGTTGTTGTAGAAAAGCCTGGAAGGGATGTGTGGTGATGTGCCTGGTATTACCGCAAATGTCAAACGTGCTGCGAGCTGTGTGGTTACTCTTCTCTACCCAAGCTCATGGAAGAGTCAAATGTGGGGGTCTGTGGGGATTTCTCTGTCACTCGTGCAGTTCTCAAGAAGTGTCTGTGGGGATTTCTCTGTCACTCGTGCAGTTCTCAAGAAGTTCTTTTTCTTAGTTGTTTTTTTGTTTTTTTGTTTTTTTTTTTGGAAGGCTGAAGCTCTGTGCAGACTGAGTTCTCGTCCACTCACATGACAGTCTGAGATAAATTTGAAAAAATTCTGTGAGAACTGTGACTTCCTCCTATGTGTTCCATCAATGTGCGAGTATTTTTCCCTTTAGGACCTGTTCTGTGTTGCTCTTGCTCAAGGCAAGGACACAAACCAGACCAAACCTGGTAAGCCTCTTCCATCGCCATCCTGGAGATAGCTGCTGCCTGGCTTCAAGCTGCCTGGCTGTTTCTAGCCTTGCTGGAACCCACTGCAGAGCGGTCAGAGCTGCCCCAAGTGTGGGAGTGCTGTGTGGCTGCACAGCTCCGGTGGCTTTGGTGCCTATCCCATTGCTGTCTCCTATACAAGTAGATAAGCAAGCCCAGAGCAAAAGGAGGAACAGAGATGTGTGGCTTCATCTGAAACAATTCATGGAAGGCTTAGTGTGGGTTATGTGCGTGTTTTGGGCTTACACACATAAAAAAGGAATGTTCTTCCAAAACAAAGCATAGCAGTTCAACTTCAGGCTGCAGCGCAGAGATAACTGCAGGAAACAAAAGGAGTGTTCCCTGTCAGGAGCTCTTCCTGTGGCAGGCTGTCCTCCATTCCTGGTAAATTGTGCACAGCTGTTCCCACACATGAACCCTCCTGCTTGTGACACCAAACAGCCAACACACATAGTATATATGAGGGCTGCTCTGAAAGTAACACCTCCTATTTTATTATGTTGGCCCATGACACTGCTGGGAAAGATTCTACTCCAAAAGGTTTGCTAGTGAGCCCTTTCCCCATTGGCTAAGGCACTCAGAGTTCACATTCTTCTACGTCTGCCTATCATGCTCTCATCCCCTCCCAGCAGGTACCCCACTTTGTTTCCTTTGTTCATACATACTTTGTAATTGATTTAGAGTTTGCTGCTTTGGCCAACTAGAGTTATCTTTGTATCCTGTTTGACAAAGTCCATCCCCCTCTCTCATGTCAAGCAAGCAACATTTACAAGTAGTTCATAAAGCCTATCTCACTTTGTCCTGTCAAGCAAGCAGAATTTGCTAGTTGCCGAGCTAGCATCTCCTGCCATATATCTGTAAGATAAGTTTATTTTAACTAGTCCTTCTTCTCAGGTTTTATTTTGCAAGGACATCTTATCCTTTCTTCTTTTATCTCAGCGTTAGAGGCAGATGTTGGTGGTACGGCAGTAGAGGTTGACTCTTCCCACCAATACTCCGTTACATGTTGTTGCTGTGCAACAGATGACAGCAGAAGGACAGCCTGACAGAATGGGGTCTGACACGGAAGCGTGTATGAAGCAAAGGTGTGGAACTGAATTCCTCTATGTGGGAAAAATGGCAGCCTTTCACGGATGCTTGCTGAACATTTCTGGAGATGAAACAGTGGATGTCAGCACAGTAAGGCGGTGAGTGGTGTGTGTCAGCGGTGGTCACAGCGATGTGAATGACAAGCCACATTCTGGATGACCATACACAGCTGCCACACCACAAAATGAAAAGTGTCCTGATCAGCTCATCTGCACATAATTGGCTAATGGTGGTGACTATGTTGAAAAGTAGTGTTTTGTAGCTAAGAATTTGCTCTATCAAATAGTGTTATGGTGCTCTTTCTATCTCTTGTAGTTTCCACAGAAATAAATAGGAAGCATTACTTTCAGAGCGACCTCTGTATATTTAAACAGCCAGCCCCCACAGGCAGGAGGACAGGAGCAGGTACCTGCGGTGCACAATGTATAAAGAGTTATGCCTGGAGCTGAAACAACTCGAGGCAAAGGCTTAATGGGCAGCAGATAAAGGAGAGTTCCTGATGATTTAGCTACTTTTCAGAGTACACCGTTAAATGCTGCCTTTAGAAGTACATACTGAATGAAGCAGAGCTCATCCTGAATGTTCCCTGTGCTGCACTTTTGCCTTACAAAGTTGATGCTGCTGGTTCACTGACACGTATGGGCAATGTATGTTTCACCAAGAAAGTACATGCTGGGCATATATTCTCGAAATGTACCAGTTTGGGCTAACAAAGAAATCTT
>NC_034409.1:77694531-77864049 GCF_002078875.1 Numida meleagris
TAAGCCTTCCTGCTGAAATACTGCACTCTGCATGGGATCTCCAGTCTGGTTGCAGGCCTATGTTACCAGCAGGGGAGCTGGAAATCTCTTGGCTAACATGAAACACCAGCTGCAGAAACAGGTCCTTCACCCCTCCTAACATTGCTTCTTGAGTACTGTGTCCAGTTTGGGCCTCCTCAGTAATAAAAGATATTAACATTGGGTTCAGCCCTAAGATGGTTAGGGAGCAGCAGCATGTAATATATGAGAATAGGCTATGAGAACTGGATTTTGTTGGCCTTAAGATGAGAAGGGATGAGATGTTACCACTGTCTACAATGGGAGGGCATAGAGGAGATGGATCCTGGCTTCTTGCAGAGATGCTGTGATAGGAGAAGCAGTAGGCACAAGTTGGAACATGAGAAATTCTGACTTCATGCGGGAAAAGCTTCTTCATCATAAGGATCATCAAAATCTGAGACGTTGCCCAGAGAATTTGTGAAATCTGCATCCTTGGAGCTGGACAAAGCCATAAATAACTTGCTCTAATTAGGCCTCTTATAAGTGGAGGTTTGGACTGGATGCCCTCTAGAGTATCTTTCCAACTTCAGTTAACTCATGACTCTGAACTTCATTTACTGAGCTTTGCTTTTTCTTTCTCCTATGTGGCTACTGTTAGCAGGACCAGCCCCATTTCTGTGCTTTGGGAAGATTTGCCCGTACTACTGCAGCACAGAGGCTGTAAGTTATTTTCTTCTCATTGTACTAAGCTGATCTGTACATCTCACCAATTCTTTGCTCCAGCGTGGCATACCACATGCCTCTGCTGAATAGGCACTTGAACTTCATTCTTACCTGGCTCAGAACCACTGAGATGTGTATTTATACAAGGCATACAGTAAGCACCGAAGACCAAAGAGAGAAGTTTTATCTCAGAATAGGAAACCCTGATGCGACTTACAAAACATAACGAATGCACAGTGAGATGATGCTTTTAACGCTTTTTGAACAGGAAAAGTACTTCAGTTTGCACTGTTCCTTCCAGGAGTCTTTGACAGCAGGACAAGAATTTGGGCTTCATCTCAGCAAATGCAACTCCAAAAAATTATTTTCCTAAACATCCAGAGAAATTAACATCTTCCCATTCCCAAGGATTTATTTTGCCCATTAATTTTGCCCTTGTTGTTAATTATGACTTGTGCAAAGCTTGACTTTTCTGTGAGCATGGACTCTCTCTGAAATAATAATAATAAAAAAAAATACCTCTTTGAAGTGGAGATAATATGATTGTTATAAACCCTATCTCCTAGCATTTCTTATAACTGGACAACTAAAGTACTAAATATATGCACTAACCACTCAGAGCTGATATAATATTGCCACCACTTCTGAGTTAATTACTTTTGCTTTCAAAGGTAGAAAAGTAATTTTTAAATTATTTTAATCTCAGTCTCACTCCAAGAGTACTTATTGCATTTCTTCCATAAACTGTGAGCAACGCTAATGAAAGAATCTTTCTTTTAATCTCCTTTGGCTCTTTTACAACAAAGACTGTATCTTTAAGAGAAATAAATCAGTAGCTGTCATCTCACTAGTGGGTATTTCCAGAATCAGGGCTGGAATTTGGAGGTTGAAATCCACATCTTGGCTCTAGGGGAGAGGGCCGTGTTAGTGTTAGAGTTACAGAAGCTCTGTAACTTGCAAAGAAAAAATCTCCCCTTTACCTCATGCGCAAAACCAAAGCTCGCTGTAAGCTGCGGCCTGCTGTCCAACGAGCAGCCCAGTGCTCAAAGCTACATCACCAGTTCTTCAAGTGACAAGGCCGGAAAGGACAGAGCCTCTTATCTCTGCATTTGAAGCTTTAAAACAGCCATATTGTGTGCGAGCGAGAGATCACCGGGATCAGCAGCCTGTCTAATTGGTAATTAGTGGAAGAAGCTTAGAGGGGAGTCAAAAAACAGGACCACGGGGAAGGTGACATTCCTGTATCATAGAATCACAGGATGGTTTGGGTTAGAAGGGACCTTTAAATTCCATTCCATCATGTCTAACAATGAACTTCACTGTCGATTTTTTTTCAGTTCTCTTTGAATACGGGGTTTCTCTTCGAATGCAGGAGTGATTAGCTCCACTGTGCTTTGTGGAAAAAGCCCTTCCTGGTGATAGCAAAGATGCTGCCTGATAACCCAAAAACCAGAGGCACCTAGTGAAATTACATAAGCAAGTGAATAATGCTTCCCCTGGGGGCTTCATCTTTTTTCTTTTTTTTCTGGGCAACAGCCAATCTATACATTCTCTCCTCACAGAGGGACTTACTGAGCTCCCACATCTGGATCCTTCCAACTCCATCACTGCTGCTCAGCAAGGAAGGGGGTGACCTCAGCACTTAACACTCCCTTGGTTTTAGGGGCTGAGAACTGACTGGATAGGTCCCTGTGCGAGAATGACATAAACAAGACTCTGAAGTAACAGGACGCTTGTGAGTTTTGTCACCCAATAGTGCTAATATATACTTTTGAGGTTAGAGGAAGGGAAGCTGGAAGACAGCAGCCACTGATGGATGTGCACAGCTGCTTCAGGGTTCTGCTCTGCATCCTGCTCTTCTCCATGTAATTGCCAGACATCTGTGTTCCTTTATGATTGCTTCTGAATATTAATCAGTCTTCATGGGGTGATCCATGAGGACTCTATTTTTTCAAAGCAGCAGTAGCAGCAAGAAGGTACATTTAGGGTTGGTTTGTCCTCTGCCTGCACGCTCCACCAGCTCATGCTGCTTTATGTGCATAAACAATTAGTTTCCTGACCTTACCACCCTTCAGCAGTTCCTCAACCACTGCACCAATTTTAGGTGCCTTGGACAGACCACTTATAGCAGCTCTGAGCAGCACTGGGCTCAGCAGTGGTTTTTCTGCAGCACTCCTCTGCCCAGTGGGAGAGCTACACTTTCCTTCCCACCTTTGCTTCCAATCTAATTCCTCATTTGCTCATGAGCCTTTGATGTAGGAGACTGGTGGAGAAAATGTAGAATTCAAGCAAGATTGTCCTCCCTTTCACAGATAGTGTCTCCCTCAAGGGCACATGGGTTGGAAAAGTGCAGCTTCTGCCTCTAGGAACTTCGACTGACACTTCCCGCAATGGTCCAAGAGCTCATTAATTCTATTTATTCCAGTTTCCACTGTTTGATGAGCATGGAAATCACATCCTGTAAAGGAATTAGACACACTTGCCTCCTGCTGCTGCTGCAGTACCCAGGCTGTGAGTCTGCTCCATTGCCAAGAGCACGATGGCAGACTCAGTTCTGTTCCCCATCTCCACCTTCAGGGTTTGCAGGCAGATCTGCACCAAACAGAAACATTCTGACCACCTTCTGAGGTTGCCTATTAATCAAGCAATGAAAACAAGAAATTCAGATGTGCTGCCAGCAAGTAGTAGCAACGCCATACATTTTAGCAGCAAACCTCACTAAGATTATTTAGACTGAAGACAGCCAATAGATACTGGTACTATTAAACTACAGTTACGAAGCCATAGAATTGTTCCTGACAGCTTTGCACAAGGTTTAAAGCCAGTTAAGCCTTGAGTTAGCTTATTTGTATGTACATAGAGGAGCTAAGGCAGCCCCATGTGAGGGCACACTGTTCCATACTTTGCCTCTCCCACAGAGAACACGCTGGAGGCTCAAGTTATTTAATGCTCTAGATATATACATCTGTATGAATGTTTTTGTGCATATATGCCCAAACACAGACAGGCATACTTACAGCCTTACCTTGAGCTTAAAGTGTTTTGCCCAGAATTTGCTGTTCACTAATTACATGTGAGTGCAGACATAATGAGGTAAGACTTTTTCAGTTTGATCTACTCAAAGATATCCTCTATGTGTAGGCTATACAGAAAGAGTCACTCCTTAAGATTTCAAGGTTGCAATGACTGCTGTCAATAACCAGCTGTACCCAGCAAGGGCTTCTGAGTGACAAATTCTCTGTGCAGCTTGCTTAGAGGAAAATCCCACCAGAGGCAGAGAAAGCCCAGGACACGCTGCAGGTGCAAGGCAAGGCAGTAGGATCTTGTGTACACCAAAAAACAAGTCAGGTTGGATTTTTTTCTAGCTTTCCTGATACTGCAGTTCCGTATTACCTGGGAAGTGAAGGGATGGAATCTCTCAGACTGATATCGTCTGTTCTAAGCCATCGTTCAAATCACCAGGCTCAGAGGATCTCGTGTGTGTTTTCAGCTGCTTTTTCTACGATGGTTTAGTTGCAAGACTACTTGCTCATCTTCAGATGACGTTTGACATCTCACTGTAAATAGTCTTGGTTATAAAAACCTCATGTGTCAGAGTCTGAGGATGTTTATCTGGTGTTCTGCTTTACACCTGTTTCTTATTCTGACTCTTCAGCAGCTATGTCCTTGGTGATGACTGTTTGAACTTGAAATCTGATTTAGGTACAGGTTGGGCATTAACCAGTTAGCAGAGTTGGCTGGGAGGTAAATAGTCAGCTCCAAATCAGGAAAACTGTCCCCAGAAGGGCTGGCAACGAGCAGGGAACCTGAAGGCCTCAAGTGCATGGCTGACAAGGAAGCACGGGGCTGGAAGCCAGGGCTCAGTTCCACAGCAAACTCAGTCACTTGATGAGCCAGGAACCTCCTTGCTCCTGTCTCCTTCTGGCAGGATTTCAGAATGGGCATATCCTGCCAAGTGCTGCCTACTGCTTTTGGTGAGATGCACAGCCAATTCCAGGCAGGTGAGGGCTGCTGTTCCCATGGGAGACCTCTACCAGTCCCTCTCAGCCTGATGCTGCAGAGCCAGGTGGCCCTCAGTATGCTGAACACTTCCCTGTGGTATGTATCTCACCCAGCAGTAATTTGGGGGGCTCAAATCCTCAAAAGCACATCAGTTTATATCATCATTGTATATAATTTAAATGAAAACAATAATTCATTAGAAATACATAAGAAAGTCACTAGCTGTCTGACAGACACTATTCCCATATTGAAAGAGACCCAGAAGCAATTATCTGCATAAGCTTTTTCCTATGCAAGTGGGTTAGCATCTTGTCTTCATTTCAGAAGGTACTCAAATGTGACTTGGGGTTAATTAAACTACAAGACACCTGGAAGGAAATTCAGTAGCATATATACTTTCCACTTCTGTCATTTATAGTGGGAAAAAAGGAATATTTTACCAGCAAGACATTTTGAACCTATTAGTGTAGAGGAACTATTTGGAGAATTTCAGGACAGAAAGCACAGAGCAGCCCAAATGATGACAGTGCTGGTGCTTGTAATTTATCTACCACCACATGCAGGTGCTGGTCTCTTGTGTCCAGCAGTGCTTGAAGGGCTGATGAGGGCTTCTCACAGATGCTGCACATTGTGCATGTGTCTATTTAAATTCAGGTTATCTGTAACTCAGCAGCACACTCCTTGTATTGATAAGTCTGGTCACGGCACCAATCAGAGTGACAGTCCCTTCTAACCTGACACAAGAAATTGGGCTGAAGCTTTCCACTTCCCTGCAGCCTACCACCAGAGTCACATTGAGGTGAGGTTACAGCTTGTGCTTAAGAAGGGGAAATGAGGAACAGGGGAATGGAGGCTGGGAGTAGGTGAAAGACAGAGAGCAGAGCTCAGAGTTGCAGTGGCAGATCAGTGGATCAAAGCTCCAGTCATTGTTACTCACAGAGGTTTCCTGGGCGATTTACTGCCAGGCCTCAGGCTCCTTCTGTCTCCAGCACTGTTCTCTAGAAAGTTGTATAGTGTGAATCAGGATCCAGCAAAGCATCCTTCCTGCAGAGCCATCACAGTATTTTCTCAGTGCTGGTGCACATTTGAGCCTACTTTTGTGCTGCATAAACTGCCACCACTCTTATGAGCAGCCACCACTCATTCTCTGGCATCTCTCAGAGATGAGGACTGACCCACAGTCATACCTCTCCATGATAACCTCCCTGTGCCAGGGTGTGTGGCAGCTGTGAAGCTACCCAAACCTCTAGCATCTCTTTAACTCTCTCTTACTCACCTGGTTGCAGGAGGATAGCACAACCCCAGCACATAACATCTTGAGAAGAGGAAAGGCTGCAGAGGCAAAGGAGAAAAAAGAGCAGTGAACACCTTTTCCTGCAGGGTGAGGTGAAATCCAGCATGCAGAGCCAAGACACAAGGCACTGACTGACAGGCTGAAGAAGACTGGTGTCTAAGAGGCAGGCCAACAGCACTGTGGTAGACCATTGCTCATGCTCCCATCATTTATGGAGCATAACCAGGTGGTTTGGTTCCATCCGTTCATTCAGGTTTCCCATTAAGTTGACCAGGAGCCCTCTATCCTATCTCCTGAGGAGAGGCTCAAGTTGCCCTCTCACCTTCCCATCCTGTTCCTGCCAATGAGTCAACTGAGGAAGGCTGTGCAGTATCCTCTACCTCCAAGCAGGAAACCCCTGCAGCTGATCTCTATAGTACACAAACTCATGTGTGCCAGAGTCTCTGAGAATTAACTCAGCTGAATTCAAAGTTGCTCTCTACAACTCCCTTTGTTCTCTATAACGACCTGAAAGGATGTTGTAGCAAGGTGGGTGTGGGCCTCTTCTCCCAGGTAACAGCAATAGGATCAAAAGGAATGGCCTCTAGTTGTTGCCTCTCCCTCAAGGAGATGTTCAGGTTGGATAATAGGAAACATTTCTTCTCAGGAAGAGTGGTGAGGCACTGGCACAGGCTGTCCGTGGAGGTGGTGGGGTCACCATCCCTCGAGAGGTTCAAGAAACGTGTAGATGTGGTAGTGATACAGGCTGGTATGACAGTACTTAGGGACATGGTTTGGTGGGCATGGTGGTAGGTGGACTGTTGGACTAGATCATCTTAGAGATCTTTTCCAACCTTAATGATTCTGTGATTGTATGATTCTATTCTAAAGTTGAAATGAAATCCAAAGTCACTGCACTCCAGATCAACACTTTTCCTGTGCTTTCCCACTGTATCAGCTTGTGGCTCCCCAGTAAAACATCACTTCAGTATGATTTCCCAATTGTTAGTGATTATTTCCTGAAAGATCAGAAACTGAGGGAAGCCTTAAAGGAATGCAAAGAAGTCAAGAGGAAGAAAAGAGCCAACATCATCTCCATTTGAATCTGGAGCTTGACGACAAGTGAGTGAGCAGCCATATTACTATGCATCAGCTGGAGCACAAACTGTCTGTGAGCATGGTAGTGCCCTTGGCAGAAGAGCAGGTATCCCATCAAGCCCTAATGGAAAAATTATACAGTGAACCCTCTTCCTGTGGAGTTTTCTTGGGGCATGAGTACTCTTACAGAGAGGCATTAGCGCTTGGTTCATGTGAGGTACCTGTTTGTGCACCTTGGGTTCTGGTGTTTTGAAATTGAGCTCTGGAACCCTTCTGCAACCAGCACCAGCTGTGTGACTGGCCCCTGCTCCCTGTTTTAATGAACTTGTTTCCCTCTAGGAAACGCTCCTTGCCCAGGTTTCTCAGCCTCTGTCCTCTTCTCCCCTCGCTGCAGACGGAGCTGGACGCAGCAGAGCTGTGCCAGCTGCAGGGGCTGTCTGACAGACACAGCAGTGAGCACTTCGTGTCTCAGAGCTCTGCGCAATGATTGCCTCATTAATTCCCATCCCCCGTCCCCACATCCAGAGCTGAGGGAGGACAACTTGCTTTCCCTTATTTCCACAACCAGGGAAGCTGTAGCACAGAAAATTTCTGCCATTCGCTCCTGGCCAGCAAGAGAGTGGTCTTGGGGAGAGGAAGCCAACGCCAGGATACTCCAAAGAAAAATACAGGGGAATAAAAGAACAGAGTGGGCTCTGCGCAGGGAGAGCTCTGTCTCTTGGGCACCCCTAAGGCATATGGATAGAGGCTGCTGTGGGCTCTGGGTGGCACATGAACAGCCGCCGTGAGGACCAGAGGCCAGGGATGCAACGTGTCCCCTCTGCAGCAGGGCAGGGCCGAGGGCAAAGCTGCTTCCTGAGCAGAACTCACCCTAACCAGCCCCACTCTGTGCCTTGCTGCACTCGGAGGACAATTTGATTACACCGTGCTTCCCTTTCGATGTGATCTGATTAAAGGAGGAATTAATGGGGGCAGAGGAAGAGAACGCCATTGCTTTTCTATGCCCACACATAGCCAAAGCCTTCCTGAAAAATGAGATGCTCTCCAGGTGTTTGGTTTTTTTGTTAGGGAGGAAAAATGGAAAGAGCTGTTGGAGGAATGGAAGGCAGATGCCAGCCTTGCTTACAGCAGGGATTTTGCAGAGCTAAAGCTACGTCCATGGGTTCAAGATGCCCAACAGGTGTCTGCCACCAGTGTAGGCCAGAAAATCCACAGCTGAGCCTTCTTAGTGGATGCCTATAGAAGAAGATATGAGACAGGTATCAGAGCTTGCTCTCCTGGTCACACAGCTCCCAAGCACGAGCAGCACCACTGAGCAAGGATTTCCCACTTTTCCCCAAGGACGCACTCCTCCCTAGAGCTCATGGCATTGACATTTCCATAGGGAATCTGATGCATCTCCACTGACAGTGCTTGAGCTTGTTCTCATGCCTGACACTGAGGAAGAGCTGCAGCCAGATGACAGCAGGATGCTTTCATCCCCATTCCCAGCAGCTGCTCATCCCGGCTGTGGATATGCTGTGTTGTGGATGGAGATGTGGGGGCTGGCTCTCACACTACCATTTCAAGTCCAGGATGCTGTCACTGTGCAGATACACTGCTCTGAGGTCCAGAAGCTGCCTCAGGTCCCTGGGACAGTGCAATGGGGTGGCACTGGGACAGATCTGTGCTAACAGGAGAACTGGGGAATGCAGAAACCAGTGGGAACAAGAGAAACAGGAAATAAATGTTCCCAGGTCCATGCTCTAACACTGCAGAGACCTTTGCAGTTTGCTCTCTGTTGTGGTCCATGTTATCAAGGTTTTTGGGCTCAGCTGAGTAGCCCAGCCCTTGAATGGTCTCTGGGACTTGGGAGAACAGAGAGTTAATTTCACATATCCCATCTTATGGAGACCACATTTCCAGTGTCCTGACTGAAGAGAGGAGACACCAAGGCTCATGCACAACAGCTCCTCCCAACTTAGTATCATCTGCAAACTTAGCCAACAGGTTAGGAGGTACACAGCTCAGGTAGGTGTGTTGGCTTGCTTAAGAAGGACATTAAATCCACATCTCTAATGGGAATAGGGTTGGAATGGCATGGTAATACCTAATTTTGAATCTAATACTCTGTGAAAGTTCACATCCATTCAAACCATTGGGATGTGTTTGAATCCTTGGACTAACATTAACTGCTTTCTGTGTGTGAGATAGTCTATCCAGATGGCAAATCACACAACACATGAGCAAGCAACTTCACTGTCATTTCTGTCTACAGCTGAGGAAGAGCCAGGTCACTGGAGATCTTCTGAAGAAACTTCCCATTACTTGTCCCTGATGCTGTACCTGGTAGTAGAGGTGGTGGCACAGCCACAGGGACCAAAGGAGAGGGCAAATAACCCTGGTGGATAAAAAACAGTCTAGTACAGAGTAAAAGGAGTGGGTCAAAAACATTTCTGGAATCTAGGGACTCCTGAGCAGGAAGATGGTTCCAGAAACTGAAGCAGGTAATCATTGTGCATGAAGCTGTGAGGTGGTTAGAAAAGACAGAATGGTAGTCTTGGGGACAAAACAGGTGATGGGTGAGGAAGAAAATGACACCAAGCATTTACCTGAATTGCATACCTTTGTCTATCATGACTATCACAGCTGTGGCAAAGGCATAACTGCTTCTTTGGAGCACAAAGGAAATGACAATTCTTAATTTTAAGAATAAAATGACAAAGGGTTATAGTAAATGGGAGGATACAAGGCTGGCAGACAGCCACTAGTGGGGTTTCTCAGGGCTCCGTGTTATGTGCAGTTCTCTTCAGTGTTTTCGTCAATGACTTGGATACTGGACTACTTGAATGCATACTTAGTTTGCAGATGATACTAACTTGGGAGGAGCTGTTGATTCCCCTGAGAGCAGAGAGGCCTTGCAGAGAGATCCTGACAAATTAGAGAGCAGGGCAATCACCAGCTGCGTGAAGTTCAACAAGAGCAAGTGCCATATTTTGCACCTGGGATGGGACAACCCTGGATCCGTGCTGAAACTGGGGGGTGAAAGGCTGGAGAGGAGCCCCCAAAATGGGACCAGTGGGACCAGGAGGTTCTGGCTGATGTCAAGTTGAATCTGGGTCAGCAGTGTGCCCTGGCAGCCCAAAGGGCCAACTGTACCCTGGGGTGCATCAGGCCCAGCCCTGCCAGCCGGGTGAGGGAAGGGATTGTCCAGCTGTGCTGTGCACTGTGCAGCCTCACCTCGAGCACTGGGTACAGCTTTGGGTGCTGCAGTGTAAGAAGGACATAAAACTGTGAGAGCATCCAAAGGAGGGCTGCGAAGATAATGAAAGGGTCTAGAAAGCAAGGTGTATGGGGAGAGGCTGATGCCTCATGGTGTGCTCAGCCCAGAGCAGAGGAGCTGAGGGGAGGCCTCATGGCGGCTGCAGCTCCTCACAGGGAGCGGAGGGGCAGCGCTGAGCTCTGCTCTCTGTGACAGCAACAGGGCCCGAGGGAACAGCATGGAGCTGTGTCAGAGTAGGGTCAAGTTGGGGGTTAGGGACAGGTTCTGCACCAGAGGGTGGTGGGCATGGAAAAGGCTGCCCAGGGCAGTGGGTATGGCCCCAAGCTGCTGGAGTTCAAGGAGTATCTGGACAAGGAACATCTGTCTCTCTTACATAGGGTTTGGATTTGGGGTTGTGCTGTGTGGAGCCAGGAGTTGGACTCAGTGATCCCTGTGGGTCCTGTCCAACTCAGCATATTCTGTGATTCTATGACAAAAGGAGACAAGGTGCTGGCTTAGGCAGACTGCAGCGGTGCTGGACCCAGTGCCTGCTGGGCTCCACAGGCTTTGTTCTTCGCTCTTGGGATGCTCAGTTTTGACTCTCCTCTGTAGGCAGCTGTACCAACACCACCTTTGTGCAGGGGCTGTGGCTCTCCACAGACTCTGAAGTATCTGAGTAGATCAAAGAACACAGGGATGTAGTAGTCAAAGTGCTTGGGAATTAAGTGTGTGGGGACATCTTTGGCCTAGAAAGTCAAGGTGTGAAAAGCAGGGTTTTGTTCTCCCCCATGAGCACAGGCAGTCCAGACCACAGGTGGCATGTGTGCAATCAGTGCAGGACTAGCAGCCTCCACCTTAGGGTGTAGAAACAACAATGGGCAGAGCATTTTTATATACAGCTTTTACAGATCCTTGAATGTCCGACAGCAGAAGATAGACAAGGTGGCTATGCCCCAGTCTGTCTGATGAATCAATCAACTATTCATTTTAACTTCTGTGCTGACCTCCTTCCACTGCATGGAGCAGGCACGGTACTGATGCAGCCTTGTCAGTGGGACCAGTGATCGGAGCTGGCCCAGCAGTCTGAGCGCAGATGAGCTCTTAGGGCAGATTGATTACCCAGATAGTATCTTACTGCTTTAATTACAGTCACTTCAAGCATTGCTTGAATTATGACATTAAGTCCCACATTTTCAGAGAGCCAAAATCATTCTGCAGTCCCAAATGAAGCCTCAGGACCTGACATGGACCCACACTTGACTGCATCCCACTGACCCAGCCTTTCTCCACTGCCAGAACAGCAGCAGTGACAAAAGCAGTCTGGTTTTGTTTACGATGTAAGGGGAGTCTGTACATCCGGTAACGCTCAAGCAATCTCTAATGATAATTCAGCATTAATGCTTGCTTAACATGACCAGAAGGTGTTAATGAAGTGTACTGAAGAAGTATAACTTTTGCTGAGGTTCTTATTTAGGCAGTGATGGCATGAATATTGTGGGAAGCAGACTTCCCAGCCAGTGACCTTCCCAAAGCATGAGGAAGTGTGCTACAAGAGAAGGAGCTGGAGAAAACTGATAGTGTCATGGGCTTCAGAGATGAAGGATTCTCTTTATACTCTGGAATTTACTGAACAAAGTGACTGCCATTATTACTTAGCTAAATAGAATTTTCTACTTGTGTCGGATTATTTTAAATGTCAGTTTGATTAGTCTAATTGCTGTTGATTTGTCCCTAAGAAATGTATTACTTTCATATAGCCTTACATTGGGAAAATACTTTGAATGGTGATACCATTTATCAATGTTATTTGCTGTCTCCCACCAGACATGTTAGCTTTGCCCGCTGCTTTGTTTTTAGAGATGAGTTTACAGCATTAGTTTCAGCTGTGGGCAGAGCTGCCCTCCCCACGGAAGTCATGAAGGGGCTCCAACTGTTCCACCTGCTGCCACAAGGGAAAGCAGATGTGGCCTTTGTGATTTCCATACCTTAAGATGGAGGCTGGCTGGCCTGGTACCCAGCTGTATCACAGTCATCTGAGGGGCAGGGAGCATTCACACATTCTGGATAAGTGCCCCAAAATGATGAAAACCACTGCTTTCCCTGATGTTTTTAAGGATTCTGTAGTCATAGTTGCCATTTTCTCTTAGTGGTAAAGCAAGTCTTCAGCACTGACAGGCCCTAAAATTCACTAGGCATTAGCTGTGAGGATTTCTGGTGTTACAGGCTTATTGCATTTTTTTCCCCTACACTCTGCTCTGCAGCTTCCAGCTCCTGCTCTGAATTGCTTAGCCTGTGGCAGGACTGCTGGCCTCCACCTCAAAAACAGCAGCATTTTGGAAACAGTGAAAACCATCCTTCTGTGGAGAGCTTGTACAGATGATATACCGTGAGGGCCTGGGGCCAGGTTGTTAGGGGAGCACATCAGTGCAGCTCCATAGAACCAGAGGCTTCCTGGTCCCTGCTTGCCAACATCTACTGCCTGGTAGTCACTGTAGAGCAAGTGCAAGCGAGCAGAGAAGAAAATCACAATGGGAGTGGGGAAAGGAGCCCAAACCAATCATTTTGTAACTTGGATGAGGCTTTATGGTGAGCTGAGTTCTGCCTCCACTTGCTGTAGTCTGGGAATTAGGATCACCTAGCTGCCTGTTGGAAGTCCTCTTGTGAGCTGTACCACTAAGGCTGGACTATGAGCAGGACCTGCCCCAGACCTCTCTGATTGCCTGTGAACACAGCCTGGTCTTCTCCAGTGGGTGGGGAAGGGACTCTATCACTGCTAGAGCATGGCTGCTGTCACAGTTTTTGCTCTGGATGTTAAAGATGCTTGGCAATAACAGCTAATGGTTCCAGAAGCACTGGTACAATTTAGCTCCCACCTGGAGAAGGAAGGAAATGAAACAGAAATCTCCCTTATTCCCTAATGTTTCCCAATAGTGCCTTTCTGCCCTCGAGTGAGGCCTCTGCCATTGAAGGGGACACAGGAGATGAGATGCTCATTTCTCTGTCATCTCTCTGGAGAGATGGTTTCCTGCATTATTCCTGGCGTTATCTCAAGCAAGGAGGAGGAAAGCTCGGTACATCCTTGCTGAAAGCAGCACCAAAGGTGAGATGCTCTGGCCTGGGAATGTAGTCCACATCAAAACTCACTGCGCTGAAAGGTATTGTTAATGTGTTGTTACTGACCTGGCTGGTCAGCTGGGTTTCTGCCTTCCGGGAGCTGGTGGTGTGGACATTACCCCTTCTTGGTACCAGGACAGGAAGCACCCCTCACATATAGCCATGGACTTTTGGAGTCTTCTTCTGATAAATGGGCACCCAGAGTCTCAACTCTGTCTTTTAAGGCCACCCCTGTATGATTTTGTGCAGTTTGTATCAATAAAGAGGAAGGCATCTGGAGAAATACCTCTTATGATGCTGCTATCATCTTCAGCTGCAAGAAGGATGTAGCTTCTTGCTAATGTGTCTTCATCCTTGGGGCCCAGCCCTGGAGCCAGCAAGAATCACAGTACCCATAGTACCCACAGCAAAATAAAACGCAGATTTCTCTCTTCCTTGGGCTAAAAACAGCTTAAGAAGGAGCGCCATGCTGTGTCCTTAGCAGTCCATGTGGGACTGCTGAAGAGCACACTTGTGAAATTTTGGAAATTTGAAGATTGGCTTTGGCACTGATAGCCCGAACCCCGATGCCTGAACACCACAGGCAGCTACAAGTCACCATGGCCCTCATTCCTTGGGCCGCCCAGCATCGCCTGGGAGCTGCTTACTGCCATCAGCCTCTCGGTGCTTGAAACATTTCCAAGAATTCATTTAATACCTGTATTTAAGCCATTACATCTCCCTGCAGGCCTGCTGGAGGCTGGGCTGTGATTAAGGAGGAGATGAGTGCCCTGGTTATGGCTCTTCTTGTACCTCTCTGCTCTCTCCGCTTCCACAAGCAACACACCCCGCACTGCCAGGAGCTGCTCTTTCAGTGCCATCTCCTGCACAGTGCTTCTGATCACCTCAAGAAATATGCTTCCAGGCACAGTGTTTATTTGCTTTGTTTTTGGTATTTCTATCTAATGGCTTCAGTCATGCTTTTCCTGGGGAAGACCCCCTTAGCTGGTGAATTAGCAGTCCCACACGAAGCCCATTAGAGGCCAAGCAGGAGGTCTTCAGTTCATGGCAGCACTCAGCCCTCTGGTGCATTAGTGAGGCTCTATTATCTGAGCAACAAAAAATACAGTCAAAAAACAATAAAACAGGAGAAGGGATGGAGATGGGAGAGTTTTTACACCTGTCTTCATGGAAAAATCCACACAGTTTGCCAGGCCTGTCATTCGCGAGGATAAGCTCTTTTATTCTGGACTTCAGATGGGTCCCGGTGACGTAACAAACACAAATTCCAGCTTCCATTTGGTGCTGTGGCAGCAGCTCCTCCCTCAGCTGTACAAAACGCCTCGTCTATCAGCATCCCAAAGGCAGATGTGTTCCAGCAGAGCTGGCAAGCTCCCTGAAGGACTTTGTGCACCTGTTTCACACACACCTACGTGACACCACACTCAGAAGAAACACCCCAACAAAGAGGTGTTTTTAATGTGGAGTTGAACCCCTTTTTGCTGCTGCATGGTGTTCTTGCACCCAGGTTTCCAGCTTGGTGAAAAGCAGAGGCAGGTCTCTCAGATGAACTCAGAGCTCATTACCCCTCCTAATGGGCTCAGAGGCAGGGGAATATGCCAGGCTAAGTGGATGGTGAGCCACAGCCTTCCTCAGGCATACTGTGTTTTTCTTTGCTTCTGTATAGCACCCATGTGGCCTGGGAGAGTGTGTGGAAGGGAAATGTCTCTCAAGATGCGTCACTTTCTAAAGGCCATGTTTCCCTCCAACCTTGGCTCTCTCCAGTCTCCCCTGTTGTAATGGGGATAGCTTTCATCTCCTGACATCACTGGGAGGTTTGGGAGATGTTCAAAGTACATCTCCTTGGAAGGAAGTGTTACACAAAAAGGAAGAATAATGATGGTGACAGAGCAGGGAGAGCAGATACATTTCCCCAGACAGATTTTACAGCCTAATTTACATTTAAAAAAAAAAAAATTGTTAGAAGCAGCAGGGAAACATCATGAGAAATTCAGCAACTCAAAATATTTCAAAGGGAGAAAAAGAATAAGGGGAAAAAAAAAGGGGATAAAATTCAGTTGTACCAAATCATACCTAGCTCAAGAAGCAGCAAAGCCTGAGCGCAGGGGGCGACCAGCCTGGGGCTGATGCTGTTGATAAACAATCAGAATGACCTATGCTGTTGTTCTTCCATACAGGAAAGGTTGGTTTGGATGCTGCAGCCCCAGCAGACCCAAGTCAGCTGCTGGCCACCGTTACATGGTGCTGGCACATTCCTCCTCCCCCTCCCAGCAGTGTGTGTTGAAGGACATAAGAAAAGCACTGCCCCTGCAGCAGTGTCTGGCAACTCTGGCGAGGCAGGTTGCCATGGTCAGAAGCACAACAAAAGCATTTCAGAGCAGGAGGATCGGCTTACTGGGCACACCTGAGCCAGATCCTCATGCTGCTCACTGCTTTAGCCCACTGCAAAATCACCACTGCTCACTCTCCTCTCAGCAAGCAATGGGATGGAAAGGACTGGCAACAGATTCTAGGTGAAAAACACACAGAATTGTGTGTTTTATCCACAGCAGTACGCACTGCTCCTTTTCTTCCCTGCCAGATGCACATCTCTGCACACCCACATTCCTGCTCAGCACCACCTGTTTTCAGGGCTGGACCCCAGCACCCAGCAGGGTCTGTACATCTCTGGCTGAGTGCAGGCAGCAGGCACCAGCCCCAGTGCACGGCAGTGGAGCTGAGCTGCAGCCTGTGCTGCAGCCAGCCCAGCCCCGCTGCCATCTCTGCATCAGCATCAGCGTTCAAAGGGATGGAAATCAAATTATATTTAGGTCAGGAATGTGTTTGAAGCAAAACTACCTATTATATTTAAAGCATCTTGTTTAGAGATTCTCTGCTGCTGCCAGGATGGCTGCTTCATGAACACTCGCTGTCTTTAATATGATCGTAATGATGCAGAAGGAGCTTCCAAAATCTGATTGTTGTTTAGCCATAAATTAGGTTCATTCTCTCTCTCAGCCTAATTAATGATGCTAAATAAGAAGCCACCTGCTGGTAGCTTGTTTGGTATCTCAAATAGTGACCAAGCCAGGGACACACATCTTGCCCAGGGCTCACGAGGGGATCGAGCCCACAGCCCTACTTGCTCATGCTGATGCACAGCCAGAGGCAAGGAGTGTTCTGCTTCTCAACAACTCGCTCAGGCAGGCACACCAGAGGGCTTGCCCCACCGCTGAGAGACCTCGTGGCCTTTTACCTGCTCATAGAACTTCCAGTTTTCACCTTGTGTCTGACTGCAGGGGCAATATTCTCTCCTCTGAAGGGGACCTGCAAGAGGCAGAGAGCCAAGCAGAGCCTCCTGCACCCCCAGGCCCCTCAGCATCCCCCCAGTGCACTGTGTGGCAGGCACATTGTGGCCAGGCACTTTCCATGGCTCCAGGAAAGGGAGATACTGCTTTTCCACCCTCCCTCCCTGGGATTCTCAGCTCCTGTGAGCAGCAGCCTGGTCAGTATGTTGGGAGGAGGCAGCACCGCAGGACAGCAGACTCCCTGATGGAGGAAGCTGCTTTTCGGGAGCTTTGCGGCCTGGAGCACCTTGTTCAGTTTTGGGTCCCTGGCTCCAAGAAGGGCTTGAGCTGCTTGAGCATGTGCACAGATGAACACCGTATTTAGCAAAGGAACTGGAAAACAAGGCCTACGAGGAGCAGCTGAGGGAATTGGAGGAGGCTGAGAGGCCTCATTGCTTTCCACAGCTACCTGACAGGAGGGCACAGTGAGCCTCAAGTTGCACCAGGGGAGGTTTAGGTTGGCTCTCATGAAGAATTTCTTCATGGAAAGGGTGGTCAGTTCTTGGAATGGGCTGCCCAGGGAAGTGGTAGAGTCCTTATCCCCGGAGGTGTTTAAAGAGAAGTGTGGATGTGGCACAAAGGGACATGGTCTGTAGCAAGACATGTGCAGGACAACCAGGGGATCAGGCCCAGCCAGCGTGGGTTCATGAAAGGCAGGTCCTGCTTAACCAACCTCATCTTCTTCTATGACCAGGGGACCCGCCTGGTGGATGAGGGAAAGGCTGTGGTTGTTGTCTATTTAGACTTCAGCAAAGCCTTTGACGTAGTGTTCTCCTCTCCCACAGTATTCTCCTGGAGAAGCAGCCTGTGGCTTGGACAGGAACACTCTGTGGTGGGTAAAAGCTGGCTGGAGGGCCGGTACCAGAGAGTGGTGGTGAATGGAGTTAAATCCAGCTGGTGACCGGTTGCAGGTGGTCTTCCCCAAGGGTTGGTGCTGGGGCCCAACCTATTTCTTTATTGATGGTCTGGATGAGAGAATTGATTACATCCTCAGTAAATCTGCAGATGACACGAAGTTAGGGGGAAGCGTCAATCTGCCTGAGGGTAGGAAGGCCCTACGGAGGGATCTGGACAGGCTGGATCGCTGGGCCGAGGCCAATTGTATGAGACCAAGTGCTGGGTCCTGCACTTTGGACACAAGAACCCCATGCATTGCTACAGGCTTGGGCAGAGTGGCTGGAAGGCTGCACAAAAGAAACAGATTGGGGGCGATGGTCAACACTCAGCTGAACATGAGCCAGCAGTGTGCCCAAGTGGCCAAGTATGATTCTATGATTTCTGCTCTCCAACAGTGACAGCAATCCTCACTTTCACCAGCACCTTCACCAACCTGCTGTGAGATGGAAGATGGCATCCTCCCTGCCCCACAATGGGCAGATGGAGGCTCTCACATAGGTGGGATGGTGTCAGGGCCTTTGGGGTTAGGAGCCCGAGCAGCTTGAGGAACCTGTTTTATTTTCCAGCTTGAACTCCAGGGTGTGGTCTCTAGCACACTCATCAGATAAAATGCGCTTCAGGCTAAAAGCAGATGCAGGAGTGGTTTGAATGTGGTTAGCAGAGCAGCCACACAGGAAGGCTTCGGAGCTGGAGCACTCTCCATATTATTTGATTAGCATGAACACAGCGCTTGTGGTCCAGCAGCCAGAGGAGGCTGCAGTGCCTTCCTTCCTCTGGACCGACGGCTTTATCTTTGCACTAGCACCAGCCTGCTACAGCTAGGGGAAAACTTACAGCTTCATTTTTCAGACTAAAAACCACTGGTGTCCTATGAGCATGACTAGTTGCACAGCACTCAGGATTACTTCTCAGTTTCTATCCTCAGCTCTTTGTAAAAGAAGCTGCCTTTCTCCAAGGTTAACCTTGAATTCAGATTAGACTCGAGACAGAACTGGCAAAGAACTTTTCTCTGAGCTGATCGTTGACTCTGACATATCAACTTGATTCTAGAAGCTCGGTATTGGATCCATCTGTGCAAGAGCGTCATTTTGGCTGGGAACAAATGTCAGTGAGGCCCCTCTGTAGCATGGGCTTCCCTCGAAGAAAAGAGAAGGGAATGGAAGCGCTGATCAAAGGGGCCCACACAGCATTGCTCTAATGAAGTGTCCTTCCTGGAAGTGCAGAAGATAGCAGGAGGCATCCAAGGAGCTCTGCTGAGGAGAACCAATGTGGAGCAAAGCTATAATGTGGGATTTCAAATAGTCCCGAAGGAGTGCCTCAAATGGGTTGTTTTCTTGAATCAAGGAAATCAAAATGATAAGCGAAGATTTCCAACAAGACACATGACAAATTGGAAGACAACCAAGGGGAGAAGTTTCCATTTATTTATTCCACTTTAAAATGACTTAAAAGCAAATTTAAAACACTTTAAAAAAAGGAGGAGTTCAAAAATCAAGAAGCTGAAAATAAAACCGTAGAGGAGGCATTACAGGGTTAGCAGAACCTAGAAAGCAGAATTAGTGTAAAACAGATTTACAGTCTCAATGAACAGCGAAGTCAGACTGCCCATGTAAACTGAGCAGCACGCAATGCTGCCCCTACCCTCTCAAACACAGAATTCTTTTATCACTTTGCTTGCTGGATAAGAAAACACAACAATTTAAAAAACCCATCACTTTCGGCTGGTAGAGAAAACATTACAAATATGGTATTGCTCTGTAGGCACTGGTACGTGGTTTTCTATGGTAAGAGAGCATGCCAAAGCAGAATTCAAAATTGCATGATTCCTCTTAAATTGATGCAACCTGGGTGTGACTGAAAATACAAACTAGTGATGCTATTTCTCTGGTAGTGCCTGACAGCAGCCCTGCTCCCTGCAAGGCTGGACAGAGCTGGGCAGAAGTGCCAGAAAGCACTGCTGGGAAATGAAGGTAGCTGGTAAGTCAGAGCTCTCTGACAGCTCAGATCCACAAAAAGCTTTTGTTACACTGACAAAGAGTGGCTGCGTGCTTGCCAAGGCTTTCACTCTGCATGTTTTGAGTTACTCTTGACCTTGAGGTGCTGAGGTGACTAAGGAGAGAGGGGGAGCAAGCAAAGGAACAGGTTGCTGCTCAGAACAGGGGCTGCTCAGCAATAACTGCTCCATGGCCAGCAGCTGCTGGCAGGAGGTCAGCCACAAGCGCTGCCCACACAGAGCACTACTTCCCTCCCCTCTGAGCTACGCAGACCCTCTGCAGAGCACTCTGACCACATCATGGAGCACTTGTGTCCTCTGAGGGCAGGGACATGGAGCTCACTAGGATCTGCAACAAAAATCGACCCAAGCAATTGGGGGGAGGCAGCTACTGGGCCGTGGAGAGGGTTAAACCAGTGCCTGTGCTGGGCATCCCGAAGCAGATTTTTAGCTTGCAAGCATCCTCACTTATTCTCCTCTACCTGTTTTGGCATGAGTAGCCTTCCTGCTCCCCCTCTCTGGTGGGCAAGATGCCTGAGATCAGCAGCTCCAAGCCCCAGTGTCCCTGTGCACAGGTGAGGAAAGATTCAGTCTTCTGTTTTACTAGGAAGTCTCTGGATAAAAAACTGTTTAAAAAATGTTGTGGCAGGAAGCAGTTAGTCAAACATATCCTCAAACATGCGTCGCCCCATGGCTATATAAACCTCTTTTTCCTCCGGCGTCATCTGGGCCACCAGCTCAGGGCGCTGACTCACTTGGCTGTAAGAGTGCGGACGCCCAGCCACTGTGACAGTGGGGTCCTCTGCCACCACCTCAAACTCCTCCTCCTCATCCTCCTCCTCCAGCCCGTATGCCATGGTGGCTGCAGCAGGAGGACGGGGAGGAGTTTCTTCCTCCGACTCGCTCGTCTCGCTCTCGGAGTCACTGGCGTTGGCACCGGAGAGAGGAGCGGCACCTCCAACGGTGACTGTAGAAGCAGAGGGCGTCTTCTTCTCATGGATCAGCAGGGCACGCATCACCTCTTCATTATCATCCAGAGCTGCCCGGCCCTCCTCACGCTCCTGGAAGGCATCCAGGTCCCGCCCTCCTGCAAAGAGACGCAAAGGAATGAGATTCTCCTCAGAGAGATTGGGGTGCTGGCACTGAAGGCTCTCTGAATCCTAATTTCCTTACTGCCACTGCGTGTCCTTGGCCATGTCACAACCCTTCTCTGGGACTGGCTCCCTTAAAAGACAGAAAGTGAAGTTTTCTCTTAATAACCTGGTGGTCTAGATGATCTTTGAGGTCCCTTCCAACCCGAGCCATTCTATGACCTGCCAGGATGACAAAGACCAGGATGGGATGCAACTGACCAGGAGGGGCAAGAGTGTTCACAGCAGCAATCTGGCTGGGCTGATTAGCAGAACTTTAAACTACAATTGATGGGGGAAAGGTGTGAGTGACAGAGAAGAGCCAGGGAACACTATCACTTTAGGAAGAAGCAGAGGAAAACCTCAGATTTGTCACAAAGGGATTTGGGAGGGCTTTTCCAATGTGGCCAGTACCCTAGCTGAAGTGCCTCTACGCTGCATGGGAAATAAGCAGGAGGTGGAAACCACAGTGCAATTAGAAAACTATGAACTAATTGCTATCACAGAACCATGGTGGGATGAATCACATGACTGGAAGACTATGATTGAGGGCTACAGAAGGGATAGGCAGGGCAGAAGGGGCGAGGGAGTTGCTCTCTGTGTTAAGAAGTGGATAGACTGTGAAGAGCTGCATCTGAGTATCAGACATCATCAAGTTGAGAGCTGGTGGGTTAAAGTTAGGGAACAGACCAATAAAGGATATCTGGTGGTTCGAGTCTACTACAGGCTGCCTGATCAAGGGGAGCTTGTTGATGAGGCCTTCTGTTGCAAGAGGCACTGCACTTGCAGGCGCTCATCCTGGTGGTGGATGAGATATGTGCTGGGAAAACAACTCAGCGGGCTGCAAGCAAGTCCTGGAGACTCCTGGAGTCTGTTGAGGACATCTTCCTGGTCCAGATACTGAACAGACCCACCAGAAGTGAAGCGCTACTGGACCTGGTGCTCACCAGTGCAAAGGAGATCATAAAGTGGTTAAGACTGGAGGCAGTCTGGAGGCATGCCTTGTTTCAGTTCCTGATCTTGAGGAATACAGGCCTGGCAAAGAGCAGAGTCAGAACTCTGAACTTCAGGAAAGCAAACTTCTGTCTGTTTAAGGAATTATTGGATGGGATCCCCTGGGAAACTATCCTTAGGTACAAAGGAATGGAACAGAGGTGACAGCTCTTTAAGGACACCTTTCTGAGAGCACAAGAGCTCTCTATCCCCCAGCATAAGAAATCAAGTAGAGGAGGCAGGAAACCAGCATGGCTGAGGAAGGACCTGCTGGTTGGGGTGAGGTATATGAAGGAAATGTACAGGCAGTGGAAGCAGGGATGGGTGGCCTGGGAAGACTATAGGGATGCTGTCGAGATGTGCAGAGATGGGATCAGGAAAGCTGCACATGGAAATGCACTTGGCAAGGGATGTGAAAAATAACAAGAAGAGATTCTACAGAGACAGGACAAGAAGCGTGTACCCACTCTCATAAATGAGAACAGACTTTGGAAAAGGCTGAGGCACTCAACAAGTTCTTTGCCTCACTCTTCACTGGCAGTCAGGCTTCCCATAACTCTCACATCCCTGAACCTCCAGGTGGGGGTTGGAGGAGCAAAATGCCACCCACTGTAAGAGCAGAGCAAGTTCAAGACCACCTAATGAGACTGAATGTATACAAGTCTATGAGGCCAGATGACACACATGTCAGGATCCTGAAGGAACTGGCTGATGTGGTTGCCAATCCACTCTCCATCATATTTGAAAAGCTATGGCTGTCAGGAGAAGTTCCTGGTGACTGGAAAAGGAGAAACATCACTCTCATTTTTAAGAGAGAATGGAAGACTGGGGGAACTACAGGCCAGTGAGCCTCACCTCTGTGCCTGCAATGATCATGGAACAGATCCTCCTGGAAGCTATGTTAAGGCACATGAAAGATGAGGAGGTGATCCAAGAAAGCCAGGACAGCTACAAAAAGGTCAGATTGTACCTGATCAATCTGGTGCCTTCTATAATGAAGTAACAGAACTGGTGGACAAAGGAAGGGTAACTGATATCATCTACCTGGACATCTGCAAGGTCTTTGACATGGTCATACATCATATTCTTATCTCTAAATTGGAGAGACAAAGATTTGAAGGGTGGACTGTTCAGTGGATAAGGAAGTGGCTGGATGGTGGCAGCCAGAGGATGGTGGTCATCAGCCCTATGTCCAGGTGGAGGCCAGTGACAAGTGGTATCCCCCACAGGTCTGACTTGGAACCAGTGTTCTTCAACATCTTTATCAATGACATAGTGAGACTGAGTGCATCCTCAGCAAGTTTGCTGATGACACCAAGGTGAGTGGTGCAGTTGATACAACAGAAGGAAGGGATACCATCCAAAGGAACCTGGACGAGCTGGAAAAGTGGGCCCACAAAAATCTAATGAGAATCAACAAGGTCAGGTGCAAGGTGTTGCTCTTGCGCTGGGGCAATCCCAGGTATGAGCACAGACTGGGAGAACTCCCTGAGAGCAGCCCTGCCAAGAAGGACTTATGTGTTTCAGTGGATGAAAAGTTTGAACCAAGCTAGCAAATCTGTGCACTTGCAGCCATGAAGGCATTACGTCCTCCCTGCGTCAGTCCATTAGGCTGCATCAAAAGAGGGGTGGCCAGCAGAGTGACAGAGGTGATTGTCCCCCTCTAGGCTGCCCTTGTGAGGCCCCAGATGGAGTACTGTGTCCAGGCCTGAGGCCTGCAGCACAAGAAGGATGTGAAGCTGTTAGAACAAGTCCAGAGGAGGCCATAAAGATGATCAGAGGGCTGTAGCACCCCTCCTATGAAGAAAGGTTGAGGGAGTTGGGCTTGTTCAGCTTGGAGAAGAGAAGGCTCCCGGGAGACCTCACTGTGGCCTTCCAGTACTCGACGGGAGCTTATAGGTGGAAGGAGACAGACTTTTTACATGGTCTAATAGTGACAGGACAAGGGAGAATAGTTTTAAACTAAAAGAGGGGAGACTGAAGTTAGATATTAGGAGGAATTTGTTTTACTCAGGAGGTGGTGATGCACTGGCACAGGTTGCCCAGAGAAGCTGTGGATGGAGGTGTCCAAGGCCAAGTTGGATGGGCCCCAGGGCAGCCTGATCTGGTGGGTGCCGACTCTTCCCATGACAGTGGAGCTGAAACTAGATGACCTTTAAGGTCCCTTCAAATCCAAGTCATTACATGGTTCTATGGCTCTATGACCATCGGGAGCTTCCTGCATAGGCTACGCACACAGAGCCCAAGCCTGCCCCCCCCCTTGCTGAGCTTCTCATCTACAAGGATTAAGATGGATCCAAGCAGGGAGTGTAAGGAAATCGTGTTATAAAACAGCACTGTTTACAGACTGTATAAGTAAGCTCCGGGTTGCACTTTGCAGGCAGGAAGGGGGAAAGTTCATTAGAGGATCATGGTGTGAGTGCGTGGGATTTATCCTGCAAAGCTGATGAAGCTCACAGCCTGACACCACACGGTGCAGCACAGCGTGCAAGGCTGTGTTAAAAGAGCTGCTGTTCCCCATGCCAACCTGCAGCCCAGTCAGAACAGCGAGGCTGGTCTGTCTGGCTCTCTACCTGGATCTCCTATCTGAAAGGGACTGTGGTTTCCCAGATGGCAGATGCAAGGCCTGTGTCCCTGTTTCAGCAAGGTTAGCTGCACAATAGCTGGGAGGGGTTTGACAAGGTTTGTGCAGGCAGGGTGCCTGCAGTTCACAGATTCAAAAGATAAAATTCTTGCTCGAGAAGTGGCTTTCTGCAAAGAACTTCTAATCCTAAGTTTGCCAAGTACTGAGAGTCTTCTTAGTATCAATAAAACTACAGGCCGTAGGAAGGAAAAAATAAAAAATAAAAAAGAGATACAGAAAATCTTATGTACAAAAAAGGCCCCAAAAGTAGGACAGAGGCCCCAAGGCAAACTTTCTCACACCAAAAGAAGCTGTGTGCAAACAATTGCTGGAGCCAATGTGATGGCTTTCTGCTTTCATGAATTAACACTGCTTGCCCTCTTTTCCAAGACCTGGGATGTGAGCACCACATCCAAGCTGCTGACACCCAAGCCTTTCCCTCCAGAGTTCAAAAATGCACTTGTTACTTTTTTCAACTTGAGACAAAAAAAATGCTGAGAAACAGATAAACTAAGGAAGTATGTCCTGCATTCTGCACTAAAAGCAAGGGGAGTTTGGGGCCACTCCTTTCCTATGGTAAAATAAAGGCCAAAAGACCCATCTCTAGCTTCATGGGAATTGGATTTTATTGTAAGTGAAGCTGTAGTAACAGGTGATGGCCACAACTACTATTATTAATACACTGGCAAAATTCTTGAAAGGAGAGAGCAAAGGCATTAGGTTGGCAGCCTTGTGTTTAGCTGTCTGCCTGTGATTCTACAGCACAAAAGACTATTGTGAGAACTGTTCCTGCCAAATCCAAGCAGTCAATGTTTTCATTCAGTGGTCCCAAATTTTATTCCTTCCTATTTATGACATGCAAGAGTCATAGGACTGTGTTCCAACAGCAATTTCAGGCTATTTCCACAAGCTCCCTCTTAGGTCTCCAGCAGTGAGGTGAAGCAGTGATGCCATTGCATTCTAGGAGATATACTCTCCCTCCATGTCCTTCAGTGTCATCTGAGAAACATTTATGCTGTGTATAGCAAAAGTCATCTCAAGGAGCCCATTTAAAGTAGAAGTGAATTGAATGCCTAGCAGAAAAACATGGGTTACAACTCTATGGCTCCTAACATCATCTGCTACAGATTGCAAGAGGAGGTTCTTTTAATCACCACCTTGTTTAATCTATTGGGATAACATTACAGGATCCATTTGTACTGAAGGCATTACATGCAAACAACATCAACAGGTGTCTTCTGACCATATTTTACATCTGCTTTTTTCATTTCCACTATACCTATAGTACTCCTCTCCTCTTTGGGTGCTGGGAAAGGAACTATTTCAGGGTCTCACACTCACACACGATTCCCTTTCACCATCTTCTCTTCCTAGGGATTATTCTATAATCCCCAAGTCACTTGGAAGACTGTATCTATTGATTTGCACTCATACAAATGATAACAGGTCTCTTTTTCCCATTTTTAGTGTGTAAGCTTAAATAGCAAACTTCGCAATGCAGAAAGTTTATACTAATGCCTACAAGATCTTAGCCACGGTCAGCCAACAACCCATCCTCAACGCAAATGAAAATAAAAGCGAAGACAATGACAAACCAACAGAAAGCAAGGACTCACCTGTGACAGGCCTTCCTACTGTGCTTCCAGAAAATTTATTTCTGATACACTCTTCATATAAAATATTTTGTATGCTGGGAGCACAAAAACACTGCTGGTAGATTTGATAGGCTTCAGAGTCACCAAATGTTAATAAATGCTATTTTCCAGCAGTGTCCCATTGGGGGCCAGCTTTCAAGATGAAACTGAAAGACCTTCATCCAAAAGCAATAAACTCTCAAGGCAGGAGAACATCCATTAATAAAGGTATAGGAAGAGGTAACAGATAATTAACATTTCAGAAGCACAAACAATTCTGTGGATCTAATCAACTGGGATTTTTTACATCTACCCATACCACAGGTGCTTCGCACAGCAGAAGGGAGCTGACAAAATCTGTAGGGTTGGGAGCAGCAGCTGTACACATAGGGTAATGTATTTTTTGCATCACATAAACAGAGCAGCACTTCTCGGTGAATTTTCTTACCATCCTTGATTTCGTCAGGATCATAAGCCCCCTGCACTGTGCTCTCCCGTAGCCAAATCGGCCTCTCCCGGGCTGGCTTTCCTTCACTTGCAGATCTGTTAATATCCTCCTGGTCCTCCATGCTGATGACAACATTCTGGGTATACAAGTCCTCATAGGATGGTCCTTTTGTAGCCCAGGCTTCTCGATGGTGTCCACCTGTAACACCAGCTGTCCCTGAACCGGTCCCAGCTGTACGTTCCTTGCTACACAAAAGTAAAAGACAAAAACAGAGCACTCAGAACAAGTTCCTTCTTGGCCAGGATTGCAACACTTAAACTAGACTATCTCCCACGGTCTGCACTAAGAACTTCAATTTTTATTTCTAACATGCGGTCCAGGAATTTCTACACCAGCTTGCTGATTTGGGCAACCTGTGGTCTCTAATGGGAAGCCGTACATAAGGCCATGGCAACTTCTAAAGCAGATGCTGAAGAGAAGAGGTAATATTAAGGATGCCGATGCACTTATATAAAAACAAATGCACAATCCCAGAATACCCCGAAATAGAAGTCACAGCAGCAAAACTTGGTCCCACGGTAATCTAGTGTTTGGCATCTGGTCTCTGTTTTGCTTTTACATAGCAACCTCATACTGCCCAAAATCCAGTACTAAATTTTAAGTAAGTCAGATGATCGGAGCAAAGACCCAGCATGTTCAATCTGTGAGACACTAACCTCAGGGCTCCTGAAGGGGTTAACTCGCCATGAAAAATACCAATCTTTGAAAAAATACCTTGCTTGAACGGTGAATGACAGTGTCCCCATAAATCACATCTCCCCCGTTATGCAGGATATCTGCACTGCCCACAGATTGCCCTGGGAGGAGTGGGAAATCCAGGCAGAGAAAGATGAGAGGACAGCTTCAAACCAAGGACATGGGCTGGGCAAAGGGCTTTGCGTGGTGCTGGGGAGCAGGGAGAGATAAGACAGAACTGTCTTCACAGCAGAAAAGCTGGAGAGAGAAAGGTGATAACAGAATCAGAAGGTAGGACAGGCACAGTCTAGCACTCCTTTGTGTTCTGAGAGGAGCTGCTGCCAGCAGATTCTCCTTCAGGCTCCCTTCTAGCTCAGGAGACTGATGAAGAAAGGAAACTGTCCTGCTTGAATCTAATGGAAAGAGGACATCAGGCGGAGTATTTTCTGCATACTGATGGAAATGAGCCGAAAATACTCTCTGGCTACAGATGCAGAAGAATGGAAACTCTCTCCTCTCCAGGTGGGGGAAGCCAACAGTAACTATTCCTCTACTTCCAAACTGTATTTCATTTTCACAGAAAAACAACAGATTCACTGCACATTGAGACCATCCACAACCCCTACTAGATGCCAGAGAATTGCAGCCATCCGACTGCCGACGGCAAAGGCTGCTAAGGCTTTCCACGGGTACCAGACCTGCCTAGGTTTCTCCTTTTGTCCAAAGGAAATCAATGATGGATGCTAGCAGTGTTCCTGTTCTGCTGCCAGCTGCTATCAGCTGAGCTGACACAAGTTGTGAGTGAGCACGGTTCATTTGCTGCTATCTACCCGGCAACCTTTCCTCCAACGGAGAAGCTTAAAATAAGGTTGCAGTTGGAGACCTGAGTAATATGCGTCTTTTTAAATCAGGGAGGATTTAACCACCTCTTGACAATCTAGCTCTGCACAATTTTTAGGTGTAAACGAGGGGGAAACACAGGTAGGTGATCATCTTTCTTCCTCAGATATAAAATATCAGCGTGCTGAGCCCCGGTTTGGATTGCGGACTGTTCACAGCCTCCTAATAGTGCATTCGCTGCGATCTGACATCAAAATACTTCACAATATTTGTGTTAGCATGTGTCCACATGCTAACTGCTTCTCTCCCACAGGCAGCCCCGCTAGGAAAGCTTCACAGCAACCTTGAATTTCTGGGCTGAAGGAAAAGACTCGTGCACATGCACTGCTTATATAACCTAAGGAACCACACAGAGAGACCTTCTTCCCAGCGTGTTATTTCAAGTGTTGGCACCTTTCAGTTTTCCAAGACAGGCATGTGTTCTGTGAAAAGCACCGCTCTGCTTCCCACACAATAGAAATCTGTGACTAGCGTTTCCCTGACAATTTTATGTAATCCACTTTCCTCACAAGATGCACAATGCAACTCTCCCCCAGCCTCTCCCTCTCCACGCTGCAGTGTGACAGCTAAATACTCTCCAGTGCCAGGAGCTGCCTAATAATACTTTCACATAGAGGTGCCCAGAAGTATATTTGAAATGGACTTTTTGCCCACACGGTATCATTTAGTGGCAAAATACTTATTCCATAATGTCAGGAACATTTCAAAATGAAGGTAACAGCTTTAAGAAACACCTACAATATGAATTACTTTAAACCATCTACTGCAGTGTGTCACATTCACCTGGAATAATGTAGACATTTCATCGACTCTCTGACCTCAGTGAACTTCGTAAACACATCCCAACTCACTGCATCATTTATGCAACTGCATCTTCAAACGTACTGCTAGCAGGAGTGGGCAGCCTCAAGGCTATGTGACCAGCAGAATATTCCTTACTACAAGAAGAGATCTTACTGTTCAGCACACTCACCCAAGGGATGGGATTAAACACCCTAGATCAGGCACCCTCAAAAGGGCAGATGAAGGCAGTGTGCTCTCCCAATAATTCCTCTGTTAGATCCAAGATGTCCTTTTTCCCCTCGTTCCAGACATTGCACAGCCACCCCGGAGCCAGGAACTGCTCAGACAGCAGCAGCTCGGTGGCCCACATCTAGCTACACTTGCTCTGTTACCCACAGTTTGTTTTATTGTGATGGAAGTTGCTCCATGAGTGGTTAAGCTGCCTTCAAAGGTGACATGAATAATTCTCAACATAGCTGAGGTATGGCCCACAGAAACCACACTGTGCAACGGGAAAACGAGTTGAAATTTTCATCTCAAGCCTGTCTAGACTACTAATTAAAGGTCCTGCAAAACAAGGATAACTCTTTCTGTGCCATATTTGAAATAAATCACTCTTTCATTTAGCTGCTCTTAACAGATTCAGCTTCAAAGGAAACAACTCATGGTCCTTGATAGCATGACCACAAAAAACGAATTCAGTGAAGATTTATGCTATCTAACATCATGCTATTCTGACATAAGAAAATGAAGGGGATATTAAAATCCATCTGTTTTAGGAAACCATGCAGAATGGCTGAGATAAAGCACGTATCTTTTGAAAACTATGCGGCTAACTCACACTCTGCCAAGATTAAGAAAATGAATGACTCCTAGGAAAGTACAGATGGAGATATGACCAATTTTCATGGCAGGTGGATGACAACAGCGCACTATTGATGTAGTTGGTTGAGCCACCATCTTCAACACCTGCAGTTGTCTGTGCCTGTGCAGAGAGAAGAGGTGGGCACTTTGTGACCTTTTCTGTCTGTTTCAAAATCAGCAAAAGTCAGTTTTGTCAAAGACTTCAGAAACTCTAGCCTCCATAAAACGGCCGTAATAAATAACCCAGGATTTGGCACTTTAAAAAAAAAATCTCACAGCAGGACTTTCATGCAATTAGCTGCATTAAATTAATAAACGTTAGTAAATAATTAAATCATCGTATGTGCTGAAGTAAGTTGTGCTCAAGAAAGGATTTTAAAATGCTTATTTATTTTGTCATTCCTTGCTCAGAGTAGCTAATCATTTACAGTGCTTTTTAAGCATTTAAGAATCAAGTAAGTGGGTGCTCCTATTTAATCATGGGACTGTATCAGGGTTCTGCCATGCTGATTTCCTGTGCACTGAGACAAGGTAGCCATGGGGAAGACTGAGAAATGACCCTCTTTTTGGTGGGGTTATCCCAGTTCTAGTACACAAACTACAGAACATAGTTTTTAAAGCAAAATTTAGTGATTCAGCCTGGGAACAAAGGCTTCAAAGACTCCCCATATCAACAAAGATATGTTGAGTGACCTTGGAAAAATCTTCTCCCCTCCATGTATTGCTTCTGTTTTTCTATCGGAATGATGAGCAAAAATTAGCTATATCCTTGGCTAGAAAAAGACTATGAATACATAAGTAATTTTTATTATACTTATTAGAAACTGTCTAGCATTAATATACGATGAACATACTCTCTCAAGGTTAGCCTGAAAGTAAAGAAAAGATTCTCCTGCTTGTTCTCCCATTAACGGAAGTCAAGCATCCCAAGACACTGTGGGAATGCTTCCCTCTGTGGTACAGATTTTTTTCTTGGGTGTTTAATTACTTTTTAAGCAGAGAGAAACACATCACATTTCACCACAGCCGACAAAACTGACAGCTCCCCACATCTTTCTGCATTATTTAAACATCATCGGTTTTTGTCCAACTACAAAAGTTCTGAAAGAAAGTGTCATTTCCCAAGGGCAGGAATGTTTTAAAGATTTTCTGACTATAAAGTGGTCAACCCCCCAAAAGACTAACAAGCAGAAGAAAATCAGGAAGAAAAATACACTTATTACAAATGATGTCTTCAATCTAGTTTTGTCACAGATGGATTTGAAACACAAAGTATAGAATGCAGTTAGCTTAGTTTCAAAAGCTGTGTGGAAGTAAAAGGAGAAGATGAAAGATAAGGAATGGTTTCAGAGAACAATGTGTGTGGAACAGCAAGTGTGGCCAAAAAGCGTTCTAGAGACTAGATGGCACCTATAGAGCTTTGCAAAATGGCCACAGTTTGCATTTCTTAAATACTGGGGCAAAGGCTCAGAATACATCCTAGCTGCAGGTGATCCACGTACCCCACCCCAGAAAAAAGTGCATGCAGACTGATTAGAAGAATAGTAATCTGCCTTGTTTCGTAAAGAAAGTGGTTGCGGATAAGTGGATGAGTCATCTTATAAACCATACATTCCTCAGGGAATTTGTCAGTGGCTTGCACCGCTGGTGCTGAACAAGTGAGTCCCTAATGCACAAGGCTTGGGAAAGCCTCGCGGAGCAGATGAACACACTACAAGGAAGCAATGTGGTCAGAGAAGACAGGGTCCGCTCCCACCTCTGCTTCAAGGCAGGAATCTCAGTGGGCTCTGGTTCGAGGACTTCATAGGCTAAGTTGACATCTTCTGTCTCGCGAAGTAGCTTATAGATGGGCTCGATCTGCTCATTAAATCTTGCCACGAGTGTCCTTGCATCCTTTTTGGGCATCACCGACTCATCCTCTTCCACTTCAGTCTCACAGAAAGTACAGCGGAAAGTTCCTAAAACGAAAAAAGTTGCTAAAGATCAGAAGAAAAGCAACAAGACCAGCTCTTTACGCTGCATTTTCAGCAGCAGTGCCTCACTGTTTGCTTTGCTTGATGCTAAATAGCTCTTCTCACTCTGACAGTCCCTTTCCACGAAGAGTGTACTTGGTTATTATTTAAGCAGAAAACAAAGCCAGCACTCTGATGTCACCCAGTGACACCCATTTTGGGGTACAGTTTCTTGCTCTGAAATGCCCAGATGTGGTACAGTACCACTATTGAGACACTCCCTAATCCCACACACTCTTTCTTGCTAGACATTTTAAATGTTATCTACGACTGAGCTGCGATAAAAAGCTTCACAATATACTGCTAAGAGCTTAAATATCATCTGTTCCAGGTGCTGGAATTGCAATCTCCCAGGCCCCCGAACCATTCAGTTTCACAATGAAGTGGCGTGTAGCTTGACACTGCCCACCCAAACTGCTCTGCAGTAACTGTTAGAACAACCATTGTCACCATGAAATTCATGCAAAAGGATGGCTTCTCCTCCTGCTGCAGGGCCACGGCAAGCAGACCAGTCATTACGGCAGAGTAGCAAAAGTATTTCCCTCATATTAACTTCTTCAAATTAAGAATGGTAAAATAACAATTGTATGCAATCAATTGTTTCACAGAGCTCACCAGGAGCTAGCAAAACAGGTCAAACAGAAAGGCAACTGAAATGGTTGCCTGGCAATGCAGTTACAAAACCTGACTGAACTCCTCCTGCACAGCAGGCCTTTTGGTTCCGTTGCTCCATCTGTGAGCAGGAACCTTAGGGAAGTACTTGCACAGTAGGACCCTGCCATATGGCCCGCTATGAGGGCAGCAGTACAGCACAATGACTTAGCCTTGAAATGCTGCACAAGAGCAAATCCTGCTGCCTCCCCAGAACTTACTTACATACACCATCATGCTCTGAGATTTTTGGATTTCTCTTGTGTGATTTCTTACTTACCCTTTCGGTGGCACCTAAAAATACATAGTATCATCTCTCAGTATCCTAATAAATAAAGAAAAAGATTTCTTTTTCACTAACAGGGAGCCTGAGGATAAGTTGTATCAGGGAAATCATAAAAGCATAGAATGGCTTAGGTTGGAAGGGGTCTTAAAGCCCACCCAATTCCAACCCTGCTACCATAGGCGGGATTGTCACCCACCAGACCAGGCTGCCCAGGGCCCCATGCAACCTGACCCTGAACAACTCCAGGGATGGGGCACTCACAGCTTCTCTGGGCAGCCTGTGCCAAGGCCTCACCATCCTCTGAGTAAAGAATTTCTTCCTAATGTCTAATGTAAATCTCCCTTCTCTTAGTTTAAAGCCATTCCTCTTTGTCCAATCACTATCAGATCGTGTAAAACGTCCCCCCCCCCTCCTACTTGTAAGCTTCCTTACAGTACTGGAAGGCTGCAATGAGGTCTCCCTGGAGCCGCCTTCTCCAAGTTAAACAAGCCCAACTCCCTCAGCCTTTCTTCACAGGAGAGTTGTTGCAGCCCTCTTATCATCCTCGTTGCTCTCCTTCGGCTATGTTTATGTCCAGCAATCAGTGTTAGGATCAGTAGTGGAGCCTGCTATATCACTGACAGTAAGTACAAACACAGTTGGAAGAAGGGGGCTGGCCCATGGTACTGGAGCATGACATAATGAGACAGGTTTGCAAGCCAGGGCTTCCAGCACCTTGCTTTGCTGCATTCACAGATTGTTGGTCTTGTCATCTCATTTTTCAGCATATCTCCTTCCCCCGCTCATAGCAGAGTGATTAAAACAGCCCCAGTTGGCTTTGAGGGCTAGACCATGCTTCTGCACGTCTTGGGAAACACATAAAAAACACTTTAGGGCAGGAAGCAGAATCAGTTCCCTTTCACCAGTCTGTAGAAATGCAATTTTGTACCTCGGCACCATCTAAAATATGTACTGCTCATTGTTACTTGTAAATTAACCCAGCTGTGCTGTTTATGGGGCCTGTAACATGTACAAACTTCCTGCAAAAGCTTTATAAAGTTTGTCCTACCTACGTGTAAAAGCTAGAACACCTGACACCAGCAGTATGCAGTGTAAAGGGTAAGTGGATAAAGTGCTCTCTTCTCCCATCAAAGCACAAAACACTGCTTACTTTTTCATCCTACAAAAAATTGCCACTATTGACTTAAGAGCAGAACAACTATATAAGAGGTCGGCCCGGCAAAAATTGAAGCCAAAGTTTGGTCTCCTTATCCCACATCTGAGGCATGACAAATTGGCACTAGTTAAATCAATTTAAAATAATTAGCACATCTCAGTTGCCATAAAGGACTAAGTCAACAAAGACAAGGAAAACTCTCCTCTTTTTACAACCTACTCCCGAACCTCAACCACAAAGTCCTGCTGCATGTTCCTGAGACAGCTCATGCTGTGAAAACATGTCCATCTGTGAATCCCATGAGTATATGCAAGAGATTAAAATCATTGGGAGAATGGTTCCAATTCCCAGCACCAAAGAATCAGACAATAAATAGAGCTCTAATGAAACGGAACTATCATGGTTTTTCTGCAACTTCCACCCCTCAGGGTTTGTCATAAGCAGAAAATAAAGTTAATAGATGAATTATGTAAAGAATCCGAGAATGAGTGAAATGACAGGCTTCCTCCATTAATATGCTGATTTTTTTTTTGTGGTGATGTAGCATTTCAGAAGAGGCGTATGTGATTAGAGAACTAAGAAGTTGGTTTGCCATGGCAGATGGCATTTATATGTTGCAAACCTCTCTGTTAGACATTAACAGGTCACAAAATGTCACCAGAGCTTTTATGACATGGCACATCGCATCAGCAGTGACACATGCTCCTTACGAACATGAATTATATATGATGAGAAGTGAAGGCCATCCAAAGCCTGAGAATGGCAACGTTCCCACTTTGACGACATATTTCTTCCTTCAGTATAGCTACAACTGATGGCTTTCCATTCAAATATGCTGCATAAGGCAGGGCAAGTAGATAACCTGGAACTTTCTTGTATCTTGGAAATACCAGCGGAGAGCGCACATATCCCGCTCAGGCACACACAAAAGCATGTAAAAATCAGCCACATGGAAGATCTCCTCATCTGCTCCCACACTCTCAAGGACAGACATACTGGTCATCTGGCTCCCAGAGGCATGCTGTGATTAAAGCAGCTCAAGCTCTGAAGTATAGGGCCAGCATATTTACAGATAATTCCCAATGACTTTATTTCACTTGAGAGAAGGAAAAGGTCAACCTCCCACACGCATTACATGCACAATGCCCAAGCATGCGTGCTACATCTGCTGTAATTCTACTGTGTGCAAAAACACAGTGATGGTACAAAAGGAGCTAGCAGAGATAGGAGACGCCAGAATTAACGTTGCTTCCACTACGTTAGCTTGGCTCATCACATATTTACACACTTAACTGGAAATGAAACTGCCCAAGGCCTTCTATAGAAACACTGAATTGTTTGTGTTGGAAGGGACCTTAAAGCCCATCCAGTTCCAACCCCCTGCTACAGGCAGGGACACTGCCCACTAGATCAAGCTGCCCAGGGTCCCAGGAACACCTCCATGGACAAGGCACCCCCAGCTTCCCCAGGCAGCCCGTTCCAGTACCTAGGAGGATCAAGCTCATATCCAGCCAAAGGTGTATTTCTTCCACTCTGTCCTTTGGGATGCTGCCTCAGACTCACTCCATTCTGATACTTACAACCTAAATTTACTCCCATTCATTTCAAACCTATGTACTGTTGTGCCAAAACGTGTACCTCACCTCAGCTAGCTTCCATCTTGTTGTTAATCCTTCAGATACATTTGCCAGCTGGTGTCCTACTAATTCCCTCCACCTTCATTTTGCCCGTCTAAACAAGCCACACATTTTTCACCCCCTAATAAAACTGGCCATCCATCCCCTTGGCCATGCTATTTATGTCATAACACACTTTCTCCAGTTTGCTCTCATCCTTCTTCTATAGAGAAAAGGCTGAAGTGTATGTAACTCTCCAGATGAGATATCCCAAAATCCCAATGGCATTAGTTCTTCTTCGATGGCTGCTGAGACCTTTTAAGATCATGGAAGAGTTGCTTCAATTATCACAAGCTCTAGCAATACTCCCAGATCTTTCTTCCTCCTTCGCAGTTTCCAGTTGATGAGCCCTATGTTTACAAGAGATGTTTGCAAAGGATGCCAAGTGCATGACACTGTACTTTATACTGTGATCATTCAGCTCATTTTTATTACTCCAGCGTTCATCTCACCCAACTCTTTATTCTTGACTGCAAGCACAAAACATTAAGGTAATTTATTTCAAAATCTGCTACAACCTTCTTTTAGCAGTAGCATTATTACCAGTACATGGAGGGTGATCTAAGGCGCAGATAGCAAAATTTCAGCAGTATCTGCTGACTGGAGCAGTACTTGGTTTGAGATACCTAAGAAATTATAGAAACATAGAACCTTTAGAGTCGGAAGGGACCTCTGAGGGCCATCTAGTCCAACTCCCCTGCAGTGAACAGGGACACCACAGCTAGATCAGGTTGCCCTTATCCAGCCTTGCCTTGAAAGTCTCCAGGGACAGGGCATCAACCACACTAGGTAACCTGTTCCAATGCCTCACCAGCCATCTCTGTAAAAGATTTTTTCCTTTTATCTAACCTACATCTACCCTCCCTGTGCTTGAAGCTATCTCCCCTTGTTCTATCGCCACGGATCCTGCTAAAGAGTCCATCCCTTTCCTTCCTGCAGCTCTGAAACGTGCTTCTCTGAAACTTGTTTCAGCAATAAGCATGCAATATTTTTACCCATCATCTTCTAGGCTCTAGAACTGGGCATCTCAAGTGAGAGGAAAAACAGTTTGTGACAGCTTTAGAGAAGTTTACCTAAAAATGACCGGTCTGAAACAACACAGAAACTTAGCTGGCCTACAGGGTCATCAGATCACATTCCTGTGATCGCTACAGCCATTTTCTTGCAGTATTTCCCTGACTCTTACACATTTTTAGCTCTTCTGCAGTAAATCAGACAAAAAGACCATTATATGCACGCAGCTCATCTTTCACAACGTGGAAAATAAAAAAAAATCTGTGGAAGAGAAAATGTCACAGGATACACAAGGAACATGAATTTCAGCACTTTCTAACTCAGGAGTACTTCATTTGATGTGAAAAAGGGACTATTAAGATTCTGAGGAAAGGACAGGAGTTCCTAGGTTCCTACCAACAGAGATCCAGAAAACTGACAGACGAGCTAGAGAGACAAAAGATCTCTTCACAGCAAAACTTGCCATTCAGAACATTATAATACAGGCAAAGGAAGCTACCTTTCCCCTGTCTCTTATTCTGCTTTCTCAGCCCATTCTTCAAAACAGCCAGACTGTTTGTGATGAGTTTTTCCTAAGCAGTTTAAACTTAGGTGGATGCATAGAATGGAAAAGCTCAGCATAAAGCATTTGACAAGTTTTGCACAGAATATAAATAAGGAAAGAAAGAAAAACAGAGCAATTCCTATATCTTCCCTCCACAAACAATCCAAACTAATTTAATGGAAATACTTTGCAGTCTAAGTAATAGGCAGTGCTGTCAGTACAAGTTATAATTAAGTTCCTTTTGTTTCTCACTGATTTTCAGAATTTAGTGGACTATTTAGGACAGCACCTAAAGGCACTTCTCCCCTGAATCATTACTGACAGAAATAGTAGGTCGAGTGGCTACACAGACCTGGATCGTTATTTACCACAGCACACTCCATGTTAGTGTATAAAGGATGGTCACCTACTAGCAATAGAAACCTGAGGGGGTTAAACTGAGGCAAAGAGAGTTTTAATGATTCTAATGAACCAAGCTTGTAATAGAGCTAACTGTTAAAACAATTGATGGTTGATTGGATTAATGATAATGCAGATTAGACTTCAGGATGTGTTGATCTTTAGTGACTCTCACAGCTAAAGGGACTACTCAGCCTTCATGAATCCATCCCTAGCATCTCAGTGAGAAAGCAACTCAATGTGCCTGAGAGGGAAACAAGTTCCTGTCCCCAGGAAAGATGAATCTCCTGCCAGTTCTATCACCTAGCCTTCTCTCTCCCCATCTCTCTATTCTCCCCGTAGTGGAGACCTATAGGCCTATCTGCATTCGTATTTGACTTCTGCTTTAGGCAAAGGATAGAAAAATCCACTAAATAAACGTGTCTCCTGAATGGCACAGCAATATTATTCTCCCTGCAAGTAATTCAGTGTTTCTATAAATGCATTAAAAAAGCCAATTACAGAGCACAGTGTGTTACATAAAATGGAGTGCCACATCTCATCTTTCTAAGAGGTTTCATGGCCCACTGGATCTCAGGCTCTTGAGGACATGCCACAGCCCAAGGCTGACTGCAGTGCTCTATCTTGAAATGTGGCACAGAAAGTGTATGATTTTACTTTAGCCCTGTCTGGACATGGACACCCTGGTTAAGACACGCTGCTTTTAGAGCTTCTTAGGGTACAAACACTGGACCATATGTAGGAAAAGTCAGTTTAAGTAACCCAAACTCTGGAATGAAACATCCAGCTCTGCCACTGAAACATTTATGAGATGAATACTTCCTAGCATCACACCTTAAGATATTATGACAGCTTTCTGTGAATTAGGTGATGAGCAAGGATCGTTCACCTGCTGATGGTTTTTTTTCACTGATCTTCTCAACATGACACAGGACTCCATGGCAGAGGCAGAAATATGAGATCCAGCTTCTCAGGACTGCATTCACTGTCTAACCCACAGGAAAAACAGGTTTGGGAAGCAGTCTTATATACTTCTGCTGTAAAACTCACTCAATCAGCCTCCAAAAAAGGTTTATTTTGTGAATTCAGTATGGGCAAAAAACAGTATTTGATCACACAATTCAACACCATTTCGTAATATATGCACGCCATGGTACAACTCTGACTTTTGAGATCCCGATTTTGAGCCTGAATAATATTTCTTAAACATTTTTCTTCTTTAAGCAGAGCACTGAATTGCCCACCAGGTATTAAACAGAGAGTAAACATTTCATTTGGGATTAATGTCAATCAGTTTCTTTTCAAAGCTTCTATTATTATAATATAGATGTAGCAGACACAGCATTTAAGGGCACTTATGCAGCAGCACTATTTCTGATTTAGATGAGGTAATACTGCCAGAAACATGCTCAAGAGGGCTCAAAACTACAATTCTCCAACATTTGAAGAATGATCAAAAAAAATTGTTTAAAATATAAGATGGTTACTTAAAAAAAGAGATACAGGCATACTCCTTAACACAGCACAATTAGGAAATGGTGAAACAAATCTATTTTGTAATTGCCATTAACTAGTGTCTCGCTGCAATCAGAATGAATTTTCACTTAGTCGGTGCATATGTTCAGCGTGTAAATGCATAAAAACTGAGAGCAGTGTGTAAATGTATAAAAACCGAGGAACTGGCAGTCCTGGAAACAGAAGGTCTCTGTTCAGCTGCAGAGCGAGTTTTACTCAGGCAGTCACATTATCACTGGAATAACTTGGAAAAATGGTGCTGCTAGAATGTTAGTACAGATGGCTAAAAATAGTGTCCAGCACTTGTTCTGGACCTTCTTGGCACAAAATGAACCCTGCTGTTAACAAAAATAGGAACTGCTGAGATAAGACACCCTTGGCAACACCTTAGAATACGTAAGGGAAGCATTTCTCATCCTTAAAAATCCCAAGCACTTAGGGGCAGGGAAAAAGAAGCAGAGAAATGACCTGAGATTCATTCAAGACCCACCCACACTCCCACCCCCCTGGTTCAGATAAACATGAAAGACGTCCCATGCCTGAGATCAGTTTGTTAAGCCACAACAGCTTCACAAACAACTTGTGATTTTCTGGGAGAGATCTGTTCTTCCACATTTACTGTAACTCCCAAATCCCTTTAGAAACATACAAGAGATTCCCCAAGAACAGGGATTTACAGCTCTGACACACCTGCTATGCTACCTGTCATCAAAATGGACACCCATTTCAATAGAAGATGGCTCAGAAATGCCAACAACTGAAAATTCTTACTTTCAAATTCCCTTCAGAGTTTATGTGTGGCAAGGAAAATTCCCTACTGCGTGAGCTTCCTCCACAAAGCTACTAGGGCCACCGATGGAGAACAATGGAGATTAATTTTAAAAAGTCTAAAATGTCATTTGCTCCTCATTATAATAAACTCCAGTTAAAAAGAAGGCTACACAAGGGATGCTGAGGCTTTGCATTTCATGCAGATCTGCTCACATACCCACCAGGAATCTCTTCAATAACAAAAAGCAAGAATGAAGTGTTTAAACCATCCTCCCGAGGCAGTGTTTGAAAGGCCAACAGGCCATTGCCAGAAGCATGGGTTTCCATAGTAGGGCCTCAAGCAGAAGCAGGCCTTGGGAGCCTGATGGCAGCAGCTGGCAACAGCAAGGAGGAGGAAGCAACACCGTGTTCTTTCTAGCTCTTTTCAGTGGCATTGCAAGATGGGGCAGCAGAGAGTACACACTGCTCTTCAGTATGCTTTTCCTTCTTTGTTTTCTGAGAGGCTCTGGAGGCCCTTGACAAGGAACAAAGCAAGTTTTTCAGATGCTGGTTACTTCAGAACAAAGGCAGTCTATTATCAGAGCAGACGTTGTCCTCTTGCCTTCCTTTCTGAAGGTCTGGAACAGGCAGCACTCACCAAATCTGCTATTTACTGGCGCAACAGATCATGCTCCCAGCCTGCAGTTTTTGAAAAGGTGCCCCAGCACTGCCAAGCTATACAATAGCGTGTAATAAGAACAGGTATTGCTCTCCAGCTGGCTTTTGGGGATTCACTTTTTGCTGGCAATAAAAAGGATGATGCAAATTAGCATTTTCTCATCAACTGCCTTGTATTCTCAGTTGTACAAAAGTTGACCTATACCCTCCTGACACGCGTACACACATGCTTTGCCTGAACATCCTACCTGTTAATAATACTTTACATTGCAAAGTATTATTAATATTTGTTACATTTTATCATGTGAAACCTCATCTGTGACTCGCAATCAAGAAAACAGGAGTATCAGTGTAATCTCTTTTGTTCCTTTAGCTACTCAGCCATGCCCCTCCAGTTCTTTTTTCTTCTTAGTGAAATGTCTTTAAAAAACCCTTTCATAGAATCATAGAATTGCTCAGGTTGGAAAAGACCTTCAAGATCATCAAGTCCAACTGCAACCAAACCATATTACCCTAACTTAACAACCACCGCTAAATCACGGCCCTGAGCACCACATCCAAACGGTTTTTAAACACATTCAGGGATGGTGACTCAACCACCTCCCTGGGGAGCCTGTTCCAGTGCTTAACAACCCTTTCTGTAAAGAAGTTTTTCCTGATATCCAACCTAAACCTCCCCTGGTGCAACTTGAGGCCATTTCCCCTTGTCCTGTCACCTGTCACCAGTGAGAAGAGACCAGCCCCGCTCTCACTGCAATCACCTTTCAGGTATTTGAAGAGAGCAATAAGGTCTCCACTCAGCCTCCTCTTCCCCGGACTAAACAGCACCAGTTCCTTCAGTCTCTCCTTGTAGGGCACATTCTCCAAGCCGTTCACTAGCCTTGTTGCCCTTCTTTGGACCTGTTCCAGCACCTCAACGTCCCTTCTGTATTGAGGCGCCCAAAACTGAACACGGTACTCGAGGTGGGGCCTCACCAGTGCCAAGTACAGGGGCAGGATGACTTCCCTAATCCTGCTCACCACACCATTCCTGATACAAGCCAGGATGCCAGTGGCCTTCTCAGCCACCTGGGCACGCTGCTGGCTCATATTCAGCCGACTGTCCATCAGCACACCAAGGTCCCTTTCCATCAGGCAACTTTCCAGCCACTCCTCCCCAAGCCTGTAGGGTTGCCTGGGGTTGTTGTGACCAAAATTCAGGACCTGACACTTGGCCCTATTGAAACTCACAGTTTACCTTGGCCCATTGATCCAGTCTATCCAGGTCCCTCTGTAGTGCCTTTCTACCCTCTGGCAGATCAACACTTCCTCCCAACTTGGTGTCGTCTGCACACTTACTGAGGGTGCACTCAATCCCCTCATCAAGATCATTGCTTTTTTTTCTTTACTCTTTTTACTGTCTTTTCCTCCTTCCCTGTAAAAACTGGCCATGACCAACAAGACACTCAAAACTGCTCCCAGTGTCCAGGAATGGATTATAGCTGAGTTGGACCCTACCTGCTGGGCCCTCTGCATGGAACCCTGTGCTCAGGGGTGGAAAGCCAGCAGAAGGGTGGAAAGGGAAGTCCAAAGCAGTGAGAAAACTTCCTGCAAAGGTAGCGTGCTCAGTGCCTGCCTTTCCCTTACTATGTCATCGTAGTAATAGGGAGCAGTACTGAAAGCACCAGGGGAAAACTCTCTTACCTGACCCATCCCTTTTTCTTCCAACTCCTGCAGTGAGAACCACATAGCCCTGTGTAAATGAAAAGAACTAAAGTGACAGCATGGTCCAGTGAGACAATAGTAAGTGCCAAATGCACATGTTAAAAATAGGCATTTCTACAATTCTTGCCTACTGCACTGTGATCACTTACCACAGGTTTCACGGTAAAAGTGTGTAATGCTCACAAAGTGAAACAGGAAACTTCTCATTGCAAAATATGTGTATCACTCATCTTATCAGCAGCGAAATACTCAGGACGTATAGAGCATCTCTGAGTATATAACTTTCTCTAACTTTGTCCCACTCCAGCAACCTGCATCCCAAGAATAATTAAAAAAAGAAAGAAAAAAACAGTTTGGAAGGACAGGGACACAGAAATAAACTAATTCCTGAGATTAGATCTGTTATTAAAAGACAACTAAGACAGGAAATTTCAAGTGCTAGAGATGCAATATACTAAGAGTCTGATCCTCCTGCAAAGAGTTAGAATTTATCAGAAACAAAGCCTGCAAGACTGATCTACCATTTCAGCCTGACCTATACCTAACCAGCAATAAGCCAGTAATTTATCTTCTCTCTCATCATCTGTAACATAAGCAAGAAAAAAGGACTTGTTGGCATCAGGAGTGTTTTATAAATGTTTCTGACCCGAAGATTACTGCTGTCTCAAATAACCTGCTGGTGATCTGCCATCTTGCTCATGGAGCTGTTAAGGAGACATACTGATGAAGCTTATTGTAATGCCAGACAAAGCAATAAAAAGCCTCCCTGACATCTGCAAATCTTGAGAGTCCAGAGGGACTACCTATCTTAATATCATTTTATCTTATTTCTGTTTCAAGTAAATTTCCTCTTACGGCCAATGTTTCAAATATGATCATCTGTAAAATAAGAGCCAAAAAAGCTTAAATTGCCTTTGCCTTGCTTTCCGCTCACTGTCACAAGGCAGACAGAGACCTCAGATTATTTGACACAGGAAGTACCTTTTTAATGGCCTAAAAATACGCCATCATTTAAAAAGAAAGTATAAAAAGAAAGAGAAGTGGTTAAGAAAGCAAATTCCATCCCACCTTTTATATCTCACTATGTACGCTTGTGGAAAATGCAATACTAAGGTAGACTGTACATGTCCGACAGCTCTAGATAATAAAGTATTTAATATATATCACCTGAAACATCTTCAGAAACAATAATATAAGTTCTCCATAAATCAAACTCCAGCAAAATATATCTTTGGAGGTCAGAGCTCTTGTACACTGAAAGGATGTGCCATGGCTGGATAACAGAAGCTGAAGACAGAACATAAAAAGTTTAACAAATTTTACTCAGGTAATAAGATGGACTGACAGCTTATCTAAGCAATCTCAATTTACTGTTGTCTTCCATTACAGAAAAAATACCCAAAAACGCACTCTCTATTTTATTTCTTAATTTGATTAAACAGAATGCCACATCTGCTAATTGTTACAGCACTTCATTAACCTCTTTAGTCAAACAGTAAAAAAAAAAAGTAAGAAACACACCGTAGGTAAACTACCCTTCAGATCACCAAAGTGTGGAAACTCCAGAATTGTAGTTCTGATACTATCTTTCAGCTCAGTGGGTTGACTCAGCTTTTGCCTGGTTTATTTTGTGAGTATACAAGGAATTCACGTTCGTGAAGTTTCCAGCACAGCAGGTCTCAAGTCCTTTACTCTGACACAGACCAAAAACCCAAACCAGGCACATCCATGCGTAATGTTTCACATTATACATGCAGCTAGTATTCATAAAGGTTTTATAAACCTCTACACGTTTTTATTTCAGGTGTTCTACAATTCCAGTGAGACAAAGGCAAGAGGAAAGTGATCAAATTTACCCAGTTGCTTTTTAAGAGCTAGGCATAGTGCAGCAACATAAAAGAGCACAAGAACATATTAAAAACAAAACACTAAAAACATTCCCGTTTTTCTTAAATAGCCTCCTCTCCATAGGAAGCTTCTCCTGTCTTTGGAAATGAGTGCATCTCTGATAATTTGCTTTACAGAGCTGCTTCTCTCTCCTTCCCTCCCTTTTCCCAGAAAGGAGCAGTGGCTTTGCTGATCACGTGCCATAACATCTCCCGATTAATTCTGATGGACAACCAGCAGTTAGCTGGCACATCATCATCATCGCCCTAGGATGAACAATAATCTGCCTTGCCATCTGCTCGCAGATACATTTTTAAGCAGCCATCACCCCCTCCAGTGCCACTTCCCCTGGAAGTGATGTGCTATGAGGCGGTGATGTGGGGGCTGGGGGAGCATCCTGCCCCGTGCCACTGAGCACTGTGGGAATGGAAACCAGATTGGTAAAGGCAGGATCAGAGGAAGGAAAAATTGCTGCTTCTCCACGGGGGCAGGCAATGCCTGATCTCCTCCAGCAGACAGCCCCAAAAGCCCCACCATTCTTCAGTTCTTTCTCAGGTTCGATGAAGTCGAACAGGCACACACATCCTTGCATTTCTTGAGGCCTGTGCAGAATTCAAGAACAAACCTGTGAAGCCGTAAGGTAGTAAGTTGCTTTGAGACTGCAGGACAGCTCGCTACCTTCACGCCTACTTTCAGGTATAGCAGTGCAGCCCAGGAGGTGACAATCACAGCCTCACTGGAGCTATGTCACTGCTGAGAAGTGCTGATACCACCAGCAAACCACAGGGAGACTACACATTTGGAAACTGATGTCATGTTGTCATACAGACTTAGAAATAAATCAGGTGGAGCCTAAGGTTTTGTGCAGTTGGTGAAATGAGCTATATATCTTTGATGTAGTGTCAGCAAGCTCTGATGATTACCCCACAGAAATGAGGAACTGCTGAAAGCACTCCCTGTGATATGAGCAAGAGCTGCCAAAATTCCAGCGACAATCACAAAGGGCAAAAAGAAAAGCTAAGAGGGATGCAAGAAAGGCTAGAATCAGAGTGGTTCGGGATGGAAGGGATCTTAGCATGTCTCTAGTTCACCTTCTGGCTCAAACCAGGACCAGCTCTGAGATCAGCCAGGCTGCTCGAGACTTTATTCAGTCATCCTGAAGATTTCTAAGGTTGGAAACTGAACAGACTCTCTGGGCAACCTGTTGCACTCCCTGACCCTTCTCGTGGGGAAAAGCTCCACCTCACATACAGCTGGAACCAATTTACACTCACTGCCTCTTGTCCTCCCACAGGTACCACTGTGGAGAACGTGGCTCCATCTTCCTGGTCATCTTCTGTAAGTGTTGAAAGAAACTGTCCCACAAAACATCCTCATAAGCACACCAGGCAAAAACACTGAAGAATGGAATTGACATGAGGAAGATGCACACCTAAAAAAATATTCTCAACAAGTAAGTATTAATAGTCAGTTTCAGTGGAGATAGCCCTACCAAAGGTCTGCCCAGGTCCCAGTGACAGCTAATATTTTCTAGTGACTGGCAAATAAATTATGTGAACAAAACAAGGGCAGAGGGGGGGTACAAATGCTTAGGGAGACAGCGCTGCTAAACCAAACGAAGAAACGTCTGGAATCCACATTAGAAAATTCAGTAGAGACAGGTAGAAGGTCCTGTCCTTAGGTTTTAAAAAGGAGAGTGAGCAGAAAGGGTAACTGTCAAGGCAACACACTGCAAAAATCTCAGGCTTAAAATGAAGGACAAAATAAACAGGAATCAACCGTGCTGTGCTGCAAGCAGTAAAAGAAAATCCGGTTGCTGTGTATATTAATAACTGTCATGCAAAGCATGAGACAATGGTATGTTACCCTGCTTCATTCTGCCCTATGACCACCTGTGGTGATAAAGAGATTGCAGCTTCAGATACTGTAATGATTCCAAAGGAACAAAATGACAATTTAATACATATGCTTCATTAGGAAAAAAAACGGCAAAGACAGACTTGTTCAGTTTTACAAAGGTCGTTGTCATGGTTTTGTGATTTTCGGTTATTGGTATTCCACATCATAACATCATGTAGTGGACATACCTAGTTCTCAGAAGAGAAGGACTACTACAGTCCCCACGGTACTTTGCTCCTTTGTTACCATTTTCCAGCCGGAGGGAAAAGATAGAAGCTCGCAGTATAAAAACTTGCAGATCACGAGACCTCATCCCTTTTTCCGCCGTCTCTCGTCTTGGCAGCACCTCGCTCTCCAGCCGTCTTATCGTCGGTAGTAGAGTAAGACCTACCTTGACTTTGGGACATTCTCTCTCTCTGTGTTGGATTTATCAGCTTAAATTGTAATTATATTGTATTATAGTGTGTTGTTTTGCATTCCGATATTTTATTTAGTAAATTAGTTTGTTTCTCCTCAGATTGTTGCCGCTGTTCTTTGCTCTCAGGGCCATCTCCCTACCCTTTTCCCCTTTCCCCTTTTCCCGGGACGTGGGCCCTTGGGTCCCCCGTCCCCTTTGTCACGGAATCGGGCCTAACGCCCGTAAACCGTTGACAGTCGTGAAAAGCAAGTTTTGGATATTTCATACGTTTTAGTAACAAAAATGATGACAAACTGTTCTTCAATTTCTGTAAGAAAACTTTAGGTTAGGATATTAAGAAAGACTGAAGATACTGGAATATTGCCAGCCTTGGTGGTTAGTTGCATGCTGCTTCAGAACACCATGGGCTGTCTCTGCTAGCTCTGCACTCTAACTGAAAACAGTCCTCAACACACATTAAAATCGAGTTATTTATTTTACTGACTGCTCCTTCCCTACTTTGTCCCTGCTTTTTCAAAGCAGAAACAAACATAACATTTTAAAAGCCACAACAGACATAAAATTGACAACCTGGTAAGAAAAATTCAAACAGAACTTCTCTCCCACTGCTGGTGGCTTTTAGATAAATAACAACTGTTAACAATAACTTCCCTTGGAAAAATTTTGATTCTCTATCATTGTTCTGGTTCACAAATAAATGTTTTCTCACTCATTTTATCTGCTCTATCTTTTAATCCTCAGGTTTCCGGTTTTAGCATGTTTTTTCCACTGTCATTGTGATGAAAGCCAGGCAGCCCAGTTTCTGGTACTTGAAGGGTATCAAATTGTTCACCACCTCTGGAGCCCTGCACTCCTTATGGAAACCAATCCAACAGCGGCACCAAAACAGGGTCCGGAAAGGACTGGTTCAGTATGCAATAGCATGCATAGAGTGAGAAAATCTGAGCCTTATAGATGGCACTGGAGTCACTGCAAATATGCCAACTACCCTGTGGAAACATAACCTGTGTCCCTGTCTTAATATCTCACAGCAAAACTGCATGTTCACATGCAAAGTTTTTTTCACTCAACAGCAGACATGAATAATGAAGTTGTTTTCTTCCAAGAAAATCCTGTAAATACTCTAAAGGCCATAAAACTGGCGAGCCTCTCCACAGATGCACACTGCACCCTGCCCAACGGGAAGTCTATCTGACGCTACTCAACTTGGAGCTCCCAGCATCCCAAGGGACAGAATATTACCTGTTCTCCCTTCCTTTCTTGTTGGCTCCAACAAATGACATTTCGGTCAATACCTCAGCAAGGCTGAGTGCCTTACTTACTGGAATCATAGCAAGCACATGAACTAGCACATTACACATGACTGATACAAACCATCTGCTAACCTGTTTAACTTAAAGTCACAGCAATGCTTTTGACTTTAACACAGTATTTCGCACATGACTCAGCACCAAACATCTCATGATGCCTTCATCCTGTTACTCCAGTTTTCAACACATGCAGGCTAAAAGGAGAAGAGCAGAGAACTGTAGGTCGATGCCTACCCGCAATTCTTGTTCATCCCATTCTCTTCTGCTGTTTCTAGCGTGTTTTACTTAGGAGCTACACTATACAATAAGTCACATATTTTCACTTTGGTAGATAGAGTAGACTTGCAGATTGGAAAGTGGACTGGAAGAAAGCTTAACTCAGCTGGAATTTGATGAACTGATCACCACTCTAAATAAAAAAGAAGCAGTTTCAGGGGTAAAGGCAAAAATTAACAGATGTAGAAGCTGACCAAAAGCTGAAAACATTGTCCAGAATCTGAGCCAAGACGTCTGAGCTCTCAGTTTGCTACAGGCTTTTTTGAGAAACCAAAATAAAGTGCAAAAGAGTAAAAAAATAGTTTTATGCCAGTCACTGATAAAGCAGCAGGTCATTATTTTAATTATTTTATATATTATATGGTGTGGGGCTTTTTTAATGAATATAGCTTTTTCTTAATAAAACCCAAACATCATTCCTGTACAACAGCTCCCCATCTCTCCCAGATTGAAATGTTCCATCCAAAAGAGAAGTTTAACTACATCAGACCATATGTGAGCTTGAATCTAACATGTGACATTTTAATAGGTCCTCCAGAGTCTTAGAATGAAATTGGCAGGCTTCGTATTCATCTGGTACTTATGGCAGCTGGGGAGAATTCTTCTCATTGAACATAAGACATTTATAAGGCAGGCATGAGCATACAGGTTACTTCACTCAACAGCAGGGCATCCCTTACTGGCAGTGTCAAGAAAGAAGCTCTGCCATTGACCACTTCAGACTAGATCAAACTTCTGCCTCAGTACAGCCATGCTGGACTTGAAAGTGCCTCTCCCTCAAAGCTATTAAGAAAGCCTTCGTAACAAGGTGCGCAGATGTCGCCTGGTCTGCAAATGTCTGGTTAGGAGAGCCAAATATCTTGTCCAGCATCAGTGCCCATGTTCAGGAGGAAGTTCTCATTTATTCAGTTGTGTTATTGGAACATCTAAGGTCCTGCAATTGTATTTTAAAACGAAACCAGCACTTGTTAATTTTAGCTTCCTTCCAAAGTCTTCAAAATAGTAGAAATGTCAGCTGCATTAGTTTCTTGAGCTGCCTTTTGTTCTTATTTTAGCAGCATTAACTAACAAAGAGTGCCACCCTACAAGTGATAGTTTGCAATAGAGGCAGATGAGAGAATTTACAGCTTCAAACTATGACTTAAGGAAGAAAATGATGATACATCTAGATGTCCAGCTTTCTCTGAGGATCAGACTTCGGGAGTCTCAACTCAGAATCTCTTCTGAGCTTTGTCACCAAATTATCTCCAGTTACAAATGCATCACACAAGTTGGATGGATATGTATACTTACATAGGTGTGTTACTTCATAAACCCTCACCATAATGCTGAAATTATTGTCCTTAGATAATAACACTGACACAACGATTTTTTTTCTTTAATTTTGCTGCTAATAAATACCAGCACATTTTAATATTATACATGTAAACATGTGTATGGGGCTTATGTGGCAAGGTTTTGGTGCTGGGAGGCCTCTGCGAGCAGAGCCCCACAGCTGCCCTGTGTCAGATAGAAGCCAGCTCCCACTGGCTATCGCAGGTGGCTGTAGCCTGAAGGAGGCTGCAGCCTGAGGAGAGGCCCATGATGGAGCAAGCTGTTCCCTGCAGCCCACAGGGCACCACATGAAGCAGATCTCCACACGGAGCCATGTAGGAGCCCACGGTGCACCAGCGGATATGGCCTGAAGGAGGCTGTGGCCCGTGGAGAGCCCCCGCTGGTCTGGGAGAGCTGCCCCCTGTGGGGATGCGTGCGGAACAGTTCCTGAAGGATGGAGCTCATGGTACAGAGCCATGCTGGAGCAGTGCTTGGAGTGCTGTAGCCTGTGGGAAACCCACACAGAATCAGTTCAGGAAGGATGGCATCCCCTGGGAGGGACTCCACGTGGACCAGGGGCAGAGGGTGACCATGGAGGAGTGGCAGAGAAAAAGCATTATGGACTGACTGCAGCTTCATTCCCCTGTTAGCAATAGGCAATAAGTTACATTAATTTCCCCTGAGCTGCATCTATTTGCCAGTGACAGTAATTGGAGAGTGATCTCTCTATTCTTATTTCAACATCCAAGCTTTCTTTTCATCATTTTTTCTCTCCCATTATGTGGAAGAGGGGGCATGGTATAGCTGAGCTGTAGTGTGAAAACCACCACAGTAGTTCAGTGCAAGAATTCATTGTCTAATACAGTACATGAGACTGTAAACTCATTTGTAGAAAACCACAGTGTACTGGACATCTTGAGAAGAAATGGTATTTGCATATCTTGTTAGACGCACGTTCACATAAGAAATAAAACTGCAATTCTACCCTACCATTTCTGACTTCCTGCTGGTTGAGCATCCACTACTCACTCTTCTCTAAGCCAGACAGCTCCAGGACTGTTCTGTTTAGATCTTACATGCCCATAACTGCAATAACTGAATGCCTTTGAGCTCCATGTCATTAGTTCTCTTATCTGCTCTGTCTTGCCTCCTAGAATGTATATACTTTTTAAAAAATCTAATAATAATAATAAGGATTCTGAATAGTTCACTGTTTTCCTATTAAATATATATATATATTTTTTTTTTTTTACAGAGCAAGGACCAAAAATTTCTCTTCCCACTCAGATCAAGGGTCCTTCCCCACTTGCACAGCCCAAGATCCTCTCTACATTTTTGCATCAGCTTTCTTTTCTTTTTTTTAAAAAAAAACAAAACTCTAACTTCTTTACATATTTTCAAATTAATTTTGCTTCATTCACAACAACCTTGGGAATGCAGCAATTTGTTCTGGTTCCATGTGATCACACAGGGACCAAGCGATGTTTTGCCTTAGAGCTACAACTAAATGAGGCAAACAGCGAATTAAAACACAAACAAAACCCCAAACCACATAACCTCGCTCTGCTGGCACCTGCACCAGTCACTTGCTGCACTATGAAAAGTGGAGCTTTTAACTGGAAGCAGGCACAAAAACAATCACTTGTTGTTGCTGTGATCCCAAACCAGAACACTTCCAATTCTCCTTGGGCACAAGATGAAGAATAGCACTACAAAGTTAGTAGCATCCACTTCTGTATGCTCCAAGGACTAATTCCAGCTAATTCATCACTTAAAAGTCATAACAACCATCCCCATTTAATCCATTCATTGTCTGCCTGATGCACATCACAAAAACATGGCAATACAGATCAGAGGTGCAAGAGAAGCATCTCTCCATTTCACAACAAAGCATTAAGTACTTATACAGGACTTACATCAAGGTCAGCGAAAGCCAGACAAAACGACTGCAGTGGAAGCAAGAAGAAAGTTTCAGTTCTTACACAAAAGTAGTCAGCATCAGGGTACTTTATTAAAAGCCATGCAAGTCTTCTTAAGATGCCAAAACACTGTCTTTTAAACAGAGTCTGATTTAAACCTTTAATAAGAAAATGATACTGCTTTAGATTCCCCCTGCTCAAGATCCTGACACTGGATGAGGGATGTGAAGTTGCTACTGGAACGGAAGTATGCAAATCTGAAGCTACAGGAATATGCTAGATTGGTCTCCAAGCTTTTTTTTTTTTTTTTAAACAGATAGAGTCAGCAATCAAAATTTCTTCAATAGGCACCAATGTAATTTAGAAACTTTATACATGTACTACTGGACTAATATACAAAGGCTGCTCTGAAAGCAATGTCTCCTATGCTATTATATTGGTCCACGACGTCACAGACAGATGTTGGTGGAATAGCAGTACAGGTTGAACCTTCCCACCAATATTCCCTTACATGCTGATGCCATGTGACAGATGGCAGCAGAGGGGCAGTCTAACAGAATGGTGTCTGACACGAAGTACACATGAAGCAAAGGTGTGGAAGTGAATTCCTCCATGTGGAAAAAATGGCACCCACTGACATCCACTGACACTTGCTGAACATTTACAGAGAACAAACAGTGGATGTGAGCACAGTGAGGTGCTGGGTGGTGCAGTGTAACAGTGGTGATAGTGACAGTGGGACACCTCTGCTAGTGCGGTACGCGGGCTCTTGTTTATTGGTGGCAAAAATGCACAGCTAATGGTTGTGACTACACTGAAAACTAGTGTCTTGGAGCTGAGAACGTGCTCTATCCATCAGAGTTATTGCACTCTTTGTATTTGTTGTAGTTTCCATGGAAATAAATGGGTGGCACTACTTTTGAAGCAACCCACATATTATGTACAACATAAAACTTAAGAATAGAAATATTAATGATGAGATAAAAACAAAATGAACATTCAAAGTCTGTTAATAGTACAAAGAAATATTTTCTTCATGCATCCCAATGGATTGTTTTGCACACACCCCACCTGGAGACTGCTCTAGATGGCCTTCTACTTTCTCCCTTGAAATGCATTATGTACTCTCTTGCATGTACCTTGAGATAATGCAGGAAAAAAAAAAACTATGATGGCAGTGAGCCCAGCAACTGGCATTCAGATCTGAGAAATGATGTAGAAAATCTTAGGTTCGTGGTTCATCTCATTAGCAACTACACTCCATGACACTTGAGGAAAACTGGAAGTTGGAGGCCAAAGAACAGAAGAGAATTTACTGGTATAGAGGGAACAGAGCACAGTTATGAGTTATTACAGGAAAAGAGTGAGCTCAGTCTTAAGTTTTGGATGTGATAGAGGATCACAGGAAAAATAGGAAGCAAAATATTTTGACTGGGAGAAGGGAGGACATTCAACTGTTTTGTATTCTCACTAAGAAACTCAGGAAATATGATCCAGATTAACTAATAATTAAACGATTGCATAACTGGTGAAGAACAGCATTTTTAGACTAAATCACTGTTTTCTATGAGCCTGAGAGTGCATTTCAAGAGCCTATCTTGGCTCACTTCTATTTCATGCTTTCTATTAAAGATTATGAAAGTAGAAGAGGATATGCACATGCATCGTACTAATGAGACAGATTTGGAAGAGTCTGCAAGTCTTAGAATGCAAAAGTCTTTCCAAACTACAGATATTGTCAGAAGTCTACAAGATGACGTTTACTGAAGTCCAAAGCATCACCTTTTATATTACTCACACATAACAGCGTTTTCCCTTCTATACTGCCTAGGAAAACTCACCATAAGCCTTATACAAACACCTCTGGATTGGCAGAACAGGGATGAAAATGGTGTTGTAACTTAATTCTTCAGACACTGCAATGCTGGAACACAGACCTACACAGGATCAAATTGAGTGCCTCTGCTCAAGACCATGCCACTAGTGATATTCTCTAACAAGAGAACTTCTGAATAAGATAGGGATTCTGAGCTTTAACTGCTATAACCTGAGAAGAAAAAGCTTACAACAAAAGGAAGGATTTTGCATCATAGCTGACAGTAGTTCTTAAATGAACAGTCATTACAAGTTGAAAAATCAATGTTTTGACAATGAGAAATTGCATTTCATATCTGCATGCAAACACAGGCATTACATTAAAGAAAGCAGTTTTATGCTTCAAAAAAAAAAAGAAAAAAGAAATCAGCAAATGCATATTTGAAATTTTTATCACATATTAAGATTCAAGCAGCAATCTGAGAAGACAAAACCTGCTACTTAAAGGAATTCTGAAGCATTTCTAACACTGATACAGCTATCTTTCCACACTGAGAAGTTAACAGAGTTTTAATGCTCCTTCCCAAGCTGGTTATAAACAAATACACTGATATTAACTGCAAATCTCTCAGCTCTCGCAGAGAGTTCTATATAGAAGGCCTCTCGTGTTGTTTAATTCCTTTTGCTTTCCATCCCCTTAAGTAAAAAACTCACACTTGGTACCATAAACACTTCATTCTCTAGTAAAATATAAAGTACCAAGATGAAATTTTACAACAGTGCTGAAGATTAGCAGAGGCTCACTGGTATTTCTAAGGCATGAGTCCTATTTGCGTGGGATCTAGAGGTTCCAAGTCGCACAAAATTGAAACCTGGCAAAAAATAACTTAGTGAGAAAAATTCTGCTTGTAAAGCTGTTGGTCTAACCAGAGAAATCAAGCAAGTGTGAAGAGAAAGTGATTATATTTCCCTTTCAGAGAGAAGGTAGAAAACCTAAGTAATAAATCATAAAGTCAAGAAAATATGTGGTAGAAGGGGGATCTCTGGAGCTCATGGCTGCAAGCTTCTACTGTGGTATCTATATGACAAAGTCAGCCCAGGAACATGTAGGAGGATCCCCATACCAGCATGCAACTTGAACATGGGCCACATTAAGGCTCAGCCCACATCTTCTCTGGTTCCACAACCAAAGTTGTTCACACTGGTGATAGTCTAATCCAGGGACAAGATGTCAGCACAAAGCAGCAAATCCTTAACACTGCAACAACCAAATGTATTACAGATTGACACGATTAGGATTTCATTTTGGAGGCTAATATTCAATTGCTGTGGAGCAGAGTAGCCTTCATCCCTTGAAAGCAGCAAGTTCCTATTCCTATCTGCTTTACAAGTTACTGCTTTGAGCTGCAGGCAGATTCAGACGAACCACTAAGTCCACTAAGAACCACTTACCTGCAGCAAGACTTTTAACTAAAAGGACAGGGTGCTGCTGAACACTCCTTGGCAGACACATTCCATTGTGGCCATCTGGTGTTACTTACCACACTGTGTAATAGACTTCCTCAAGTTAAATTCTTTAAAGCTCCCAAAAGAATCAAGCCAAACAAAGAACCAGCTCAAACTCTTCCAAAATTTTTAGCTTACATATAGCATCAAATATAGCACGTGAACATTGCTTCCTTTCTCTCTTCCTTTTTTTTTTTTTTAAGCTTCACTGCAATATTTTTAAGATTTTAGATTAGTATTTATTTACATACATACCAGACAATTTAAATAAAACTGTTGCTGATTTCTCATGTAAAGATGGGAATCTTTTTAAAATTGATGTAATCCATTCCCAACACGAAATGTCATTTATTCCTAACATGGTGTTCACAAAGCAGGGAGAGCCATTCAGAAAGCCATCTCTCCATTTCAGTGGTGAAGCATCACAAATCACCTAAGCACTTGTCTTTTATGGTCAGGCTATAACCTTGTCCTCAACTCACTGCAGTAGCGTGTGTGCTACTTCTTAGGCCTGAGGGCTGACAAGCAAACACCTTTTGAATCAGTTTCACCAGCTGAGTGCAATTATTATGGAAATGAAAAAGCAGGTCTCTCTTCTGAATATAATTCACTGCATTTGGGAGAAGTTGCTAATCATCCCTTTACAACTTAAAACTACGGTATTCAAATATGTATTCCCATAAATACAGACACAAGAGCTCATACTCAGACTTGCAGTAAAACAGTTAATCCATTTATCTTCTTGTCAATAGGAGTGTGTTCAGAAGCTTTTTCTGTCTGAACTCAGCAAGCCGGGTCACACAGATTCAGACCAACAGCAAAGGTAATGCAAGAAAGCATTGCCTTAGCTCCACATGCAAGCACAACCAAGAAATATTAGACACATTTAATTCCTCACGAACAAGCAGGAGACTAAGAATAAAACCATAAAACAGCTTCGGAGGACTGCAAAGAGGGAAAAATTCTTTCATTACGCGATTTCAGATCGGCTTTATTAGAGCCACTTTCTATTATTGAGCTTCCTCCCGTTCTGCCGAGGCAGCTGCCCATTTCCTTCCGCATCCGAGATTTCCTTTAATCACCGAAGACAGGATGCTGCGCTCTGACGAAATGCCCTTCCTGGCCATCCCTGGTGGAGGGAATTAAAAGACTTGCCAACCCTTTTGAAATGCAAATCTTCACCAGATAGGTTTCATGCCTCTTGTTACGGTTGCCTCTCCCTGAAGAGCACGTTCAGTGGAACACTGAACGGAGGACGGTTTGCTTATCTTCTAAAATGAATATTGTCTCGCACTTACCACCCCCTAATCTCTATCATTTTTTCTTTCTTTCCTCCTTCCCAAATCTCACATGTTTCAAGCAAAAGAGCTTCTGCTACCTTCAGGTGACAATAAAGCTTGAACCTCCAGTATTAATTCTCTTATCTGCATAGCCAATGTGGCTACACGGAATTTTCCCCCTCAAATATTAACTACTTCTGTCAACTGCTGAGACCTTAACAGTAAACATCCAGACCAAACGCTTCTCTTCACATCACTAATGGAAGAATTCTTTCTCTACACCTTTTTAGAGAGCCTGGGAAAAAATCATTTAATTAAAAAGCATTTTAATTAGAATGAGGAAGACCAATAATCTAGAAAAGGACAAGAGAAAAGAAGATACTGAACTAACTTTGACAGTTCCAGGGAGCAAATAAGCGTCAGTATGAAAATGCTGAACAGTTTTGTTTTTTAGGTTCAATTACAGCCTTACAGTTGTGGGGGATGATGTAGAGAAAAGGGTAATTACTTTTAGTTACCAACTATAAGCACTTTGTGCATCAAGACAAAATTCTCTGAAGTAAAACCTCGTACGCTGCAGGATATTCACCTGGAGCCACTACTGAGAGCTATACTGAATATTACTATCTTTAAAGCTAGACTGAAAAATGCAGTGAGAAACAGGTATTTATGAGCAGCTGTATAATGACAAAAGACTTTTTTTTTGTAATTTTGGAACAAATTACAAAATTTACATTATTTTGTATACAACAAGCTAGATTCCATAAGTTGGTACTAATGTTGCACTTCCAACAAATTCAGACAGAAATGTTTGTGTTGTGAGCTGATCAGTGACTACCAGCACATTCACCGATACAAATCTTACCTTCTTTTTTGCTTTATTTTGTAATGGGGCTCAAGGGGGAAAAAAAGAAATAGGAAGCAGTGAATACACAGCAGTTGGCCACTCTTTGGAAAATCGAATTTCCAGTCCCAAAACATTACCAAAAGTAGAAGGAACCAGCAACTTCCCATTCAAATGTAATTCAATATTGCTTGTAACTCGAGATTGCTGTGGGTAACCTCAACACCAAAGTTAAAAATCAGGGCTAATCGAGCTGGGAGACACACGGTGCTTATTCCTGCAAATGTAAGGAAGCAGACTGCGTGAGCGTGGCAGGGCACACGTGGACTGCAATTGCAAGAAGTATATGTTCGGCATGTATAGAGATGACATTACTGTCAGTTATCCGGCATTTCATCAGGACACCTGCCACAGCGTCAACTGGCATGCTACTGCAAGAAACTTCAGCCTCACAATCCTCAGCTGCTTTGAAAACTGGCTCAGAGAAGCTGTATTATCACTGGCAACCCCGCAGCACAATTGATCAGATCACTACAAAAACTCCATGTTTTTCACTCATTCATACAACTGATATTTCTTGGTAAGCTGGAAACGAGTCTGACCTGACATGATAACAGAAAGAACAGATTGAATGTTGCCAGAGGGGAAGTCATTAATTTTTCAGAGAGTGTAACAGATCAGTGGAAAAGGGTATTTTCCAAGCTCACAGATCAAGGTTCAAATGCTCATCCTCAAGCACAGAATGGAATGGCAACAGGGACCAACTCTGACTTTCTTTTCACCTCATGACAAAAAAAAAAAAAATCATGCCCTTTAAGTATAAATAGCAAAAAAATACACTTTCCCCCCCCCATATTAAAACCAAAACAAACACATCTCCCTCCCAAAACCAACAAGGCAACCTAAAAGCACTTTCCAAGACTGACAGGAGAAGGACTCTCCTCCCTCCCCTCAAGGGCAAGGGATTTCATTCTTCTGCAGCATAACTGCTTTTTCTTCAGTTATTCTCAATTTCAGACATTGAAACAAAAGATCAAAGTAGAGTCGATCACTTCAGTATACATACTGAAACTTATATTCTCCTGAAAAGTTGTTTTCTTTTAATAAGAATCAACTGAACATGAAGCAAAATGCAAGATGTGACGTATTTCTGTCTACAGAAGATCTACTTTTCATTTAAAAAATAAAAAAGAGAGACAAGGCTCTTTATGACTCCAGACTGAAAACAAGTCAGTCAGAACTCCTCTAACTATGGAACTGGCTTTAGGAAATCACTGTAGGCAGTTTTCATTTGTCTTCTAAGATTAGTCTACAGCTTAGTAATGGTTTCATCAGGTCAGAAATCTTCAGGAGTCACCCAGCCCATTCCCCTGCTTAATAAAAGCAATGGGAGCCGTATCTCTCCTTTCCCTCGCCCCAAATTAGACTCCCTTGCATTTACCACATTTTCCCCATTTTCAGTCATCATTTTTCCCAATTACACTTTTTTTTCTGACAGCCCCTTCACAGGTTTGCGCAACTGAGTGCCATCAAATAGAACAGGCTGCCCAGGAGAGTGATGGAGTCCCTGTCCCTGGAGACAGAACCATGTAGATGCGGCACTGAGGGGCATGGCTTAGTAGGCATGATGGGGCTGGGCTGATAGTTGGACTAAGTGATCTCAGTTTCAATCATATTTGTTCAAGGCTCCAAAAGACACCGTCAGAATGCACTGTCAGATGGGCAAGAAGTTTGTGTTCCCCACAGAAGACTGAGGCAGCGCTGCTGCATCCAACAGGTACATCCAGAAAACCCCAAAACCAAACAAAAAAATACAAACAAAAAAAAGCCCCCCAAAACTTCAAGAAAAATACTTCCTCTTGTAGGAATACCAAATGAGCAAAGCTTCTTTGCTATTCCACTTCACCATCTAGAAAGTGAAAATAGTTCCTATTTAAGATATTGTCCATCCCACGGACAAAGCCGATGAAAATAATAATCTCAGCATTTTTTCTTTGACCTTTTTCCCCTTCAATTCCACTGTGGCATCATCATCCCGATTTCTGACAGGTTTGAAGAAACTTTTTAATAACAGTTCTTTTAAAGTATTTTTTGGTCTCAGATTTAACTTGCATTAAAGATTTCCCTTAGATCGTCTACCTACTCAACCTGTACATGGTAGGGTTTTCTTCCAAAAGCTGATCAGGAAGGGCACATGTTGGATGAGATGGAAAGCTTTTGTTTAGGCAGGATCCTTATCTGTTCTGCATTCCACATCTCCGTGGGAATACCATGAGGATCACCAGGGGACATTCAGGTTGGATATTAGGAAAAATTTATACTCTGAAGGAGTGTGCAAGCATTGGAACAGGCTGCCTTGGGAAGCGGTGGAGTCACCATCTCTGGAGGTGTTCAAGAAATGTGTAGTTGTGGCACTTGGGGACATGGTTTAGTGGGGGTGATGAGGATGGGTAGACAGACTAGATGATCTTAGAGGTCTTCTTTTCCAAACTTTATGATTCTGTGAGTCTGAAGCTGGAGAAATCTACATAATGAAGCCTTTCACGGTAAAGTCCCATTACCACCTGCTTCCCAATATCGTATGACTTACAGACTCATGAAGGATTCATACAGATGCCAATTATTTTCTACTGTTACTCCACTGTAATTATTTCTTGGACATAGTATAAATAGCAAACATCAAAACAATCAAAAGGTATCAACCAAATCTAATGCTGCATTGCAGAAAAACAGCATTAGTCTGTTTTTTTTTTTAATTTTTATTTTTTTTAAAAAGCACTTTGGAACCACTTAGTATTATCTAGAGGAGCTCTATCACTTATTCTTCTCAGTGTGCTAGTAGAAGCACTGTCTCACAAGTAACAGGATTCTAGATGTGCTCCTAATCTGACTTACAAGCAGAAGCCCATGACTAAAAGGATGACACTTTGCAGATGGCATTACTGAGCATGCAGTATCAAAAGAACAGCAAGATATCAGAGTAAAAGATAGGAATGGTGCAGTCCAGCTTTCAGGATATCACTGCAAACGTTTTTGCAATGTTCACAGATCTAGAGATCTTATTGTTGTCTATTTCAATTTGCAAAGCCAATAGAAAAGTTAAAGCGATAACCCTTACTTGAAGGACAAATACTGCCTGTACTTCTAATAATAAGATGTCCTTTGCAGACAAAAATTCTATCAATACTGTAAGTAAAGGCTTGCATTTATCAGACAGATTAAAAAAAAAAGTAGAGGCATACCAACCAGAGAACAATCTGGAGTACAGGGAAGGGACCAGCCAGCACTCCACAGGCAACAGCACCGAGTTTTGGATTTTGCCTTGGAAGAGGCTCTTACAATCCCTCCAGTCTCTAACATTACTGTCACCTATCTCTCTATCAAGTTGAATAATCTGCACTTAGAAAAAAAGGTACCTTTCAGAAGGGGTGTCCAGCTTGAACTCACTCCTTTCAGGTTACACGTAGAACCTACACACTCCTCATGAGGCTTTCTGAAGAGTATTTTTACTTTTATAAAAACACGCATTAATTTTGATGTTTTTCTCCATTTTTCTTCCCTGTAGCTCCAGGCCTTATCACACTGGAGCAGAGCAAAGCTGACAGGAGTATTCTTGCAGCTTTTGCCAGAAATTTGAATAGGAACAGTGAAACTAAGCAGAGTATGGACAGTTTCCTTCTGCTGGCGTGTGCCAAAAGCTTTGTGTGGCAGTGCACACAAACAAAACATGCCTGCAAAGTCAAGGAAAATCACACTGACGGGTTTACAAACAGTTGGAAAACTAGGAACACAAAGACAATGAAAATTTCACAGAAATTAAAGTTGATCAAAACTGAATTGCTCTGAATCCTTTCTTTTTCAGGGAAAGTTTCTGGTCTGCCAATTCACACACAGACTTTTTAAGTCCTGCTCTTGGCTGGTAAGGCTGTCAACTGTTGTTAGTAGGAGTAACATATAGCACACAGACAGCAGTATATGGCAGACAAAGCTATCTAAAATGTCTATTCTGAAAAATCATTCAACGTAAAGGACAAGAATCAACAGCAAAAAGAACAATCGGATTGAATATGTAGCATGAACACATAGAATGAATAGCTCAACATGATTTTTTTCTAATGGCTGAAAGGGAGCAAAATCAAAGATGTACCAGAGATGGACAGGAGAGCTCCAGAAGAAAAGACAAAGCAAAGAAAAACAAGTAGAAGGGGAAGCAGAAGAAAAACAACAACAAAATAGATAAGACAGGCTCAGAAGTCATTTGAATTGGATGAGGAAAATGTGAAGATAGTGTAGAACTTGCCCGAGTAAGCAGAAATTCAGAACAATAAGAGAAGACAGTTGTGTTCTAATAGCTTGCTGGGGATGAAGTGAGGAGCTGAGCGCTCAGAAGAAAAGGCTCCAGAAGTCTATACACAAGATCTAGGCAAAAATCAAAGACTGGTCAAATTTCTAATCTTAATAACAGGGCCCAAATCATGTAAAAGCTCAGCTGAATAAATGATGCCTGAATGTGATATAAGGTGCCTTGTGACAGGCACAGAAAACCAGCTTCTAAATATATTTATGTACTTCTTAGCAGGAATACACATAATGACTGACAGTAAAAGAAAGGGGGGGGAGGGGGGTATGAAATTCAAGGTGATGTTTCCCCTTCCAGAAAACTGCCACCTTCAACTATTCATCCCAAAATACATTCCATAACAGCACACATCATAAGTCTCATGAACAGCAAGCTACTATTACAGTGCATCTCCAGGAGCAGTCAGATTGCAATAGCTATTCATCAAACCAGGACCAAGCTGTGGGAGGGCAAGGTGGCTATGAGTAGTTAGCTGCTACAATTCCCAGTAACAAAAGACTCTAGTAATTACAACCACAATTAAGAACATCCCAACAGCATCATCTTTCTAATTCACGTTACCCAATTACCTTCTATCCTCTTATTTCCACTATTATTCATGTCTTACCTAACCAAACATTATGGTGAGGACACAACCCATGGATGTAGGTAAGAGACAACTGCAAGTACATTTACTGTTAATATCAATATTATATTTCAGAATAAGAGAAGTGAAAGAAAACAAGACTGTAAAAAATCAGATTGCAAACATAGAAGAGAACAGAAAAGTTACTTTATTTAGCTTTTATTTTCTTTCTAGAATCAAATTTACTTGTTACCCTGGTAGATACGCTGATACAGTTTGGTATTTAGAATACATAAGGAAATCCTGGGCTTAATACCAGCCACTGTAATGCACTGCAAGATCTAGTTTCTCTCACTCCTCTACTTCAGTCCCACTCTCCCAATTGCAGTTTCTAGTCACATCGTTTCTTTCAAACTGACCTTGAGTTTGACAGGCAAATCCAACACTAGTCTAGATTTACAAATATGATTAGAGTTTGATAACAGGATACATCAGAGACCTTCCCCAACCAGACCCACTTAATCATGCTACGGAACACATATCCATGAAAATAATTTCCATTTTTATGGCATTCAACAAATTAACCAACCTAAGCCAGTATGCATAGAGAAAAGAAGATAGCTCCCTCTACTGGGTGAGACAACACAGCTCTTGGGTCCACCTCACCCTACACAGAACATACTAGCACATATTTAAACCTCAGAGATTTACATATTTTTTTTAAGCCAATCCACAAATTACTATCTAATTGCTTAGACTGCTCTATAATTCCAGAAATAGGCCTACAGAAACTAAATTTCTGTAGTTTCTACTTTTAAAACCACAGGAAACGGCAATCTTCCCAAAGGTCTGTGGAAGAGCCAGATGAAATAACATCCCATCTGAAGGTGAAACACATGAAAAACCAGTGCCCCTTATGTCAGTGTAAATTGAAAGCCCAGGTCTGGAAGCAGACAGTTCAGCAGAGTTATTCACAGTATGCACTTAACACCTGACTTTTCTTACTGTTATTCAATTAAACCTTTTCTTGTGCAGCTCTGCCTCAAGAGACAGTCCTTACCTTGTTTAAGGGAATGGCTGCAGCTTTCTGCCTGCATGAGGTTTCATCGCAATGGCAGAAAATTGCTAGCATGTGTGCAGAACAAAGTGATGAAAGATCAGAGCGCGGGTCAGACAGCAGACGACAGCACAAAGGTAAGGCAATGATCAGTATTTCAAGTGTTTATAACAGGATCTCTTTGGAAGACTACAATCTTTTTCTTTTCTCAGTCAACCCACCTGAAACAAGGCTCAAAGACAGACTTTATTTAAACAGCATTCATGTTTTTCTTCCTGTAGTTCTGAAGACATTGAAAGTGGGTAAGAATTGTCAGCTCTGTGTAGCAAGCCAGTCCGCAGCAATTCCTATCAAAAGCACTGTCTAGTCAATAGACAGAATGCAAACCTGAAACCTCATGAATTCAAGTCCTTTCTATATGTTTTCTGTTGCAATTAGCTGAGTGAAACAAGTGTGACCCTGCATGCACAAAAAGACTCTCTTCTGCAGGTCTCAAGGATATTCACCTTCATATTCAAGAAAAGCCTGGAAAGACAACCGCAGCTTTTAAATCTTCACTGCAAGCCTCTACAGTAACACCAAACCTACCTGCAAAAAGACAGCAGCTTATCTAAATGAAAGCTCTTAATATGGTTTTCATTGTTATTATCAATTCTCCAAGTACAGTTGGAATGGTAATGCAAAACTTGATATATCATCTTATATCATCTGACCTAGGAGGCTAAAAATGCTCAAACCTTTTAACTTTGAGATCGAAGAAAGCAAAGGGAAAGACAAGAAAAAGACAGCTAGAGATTGTCAGACAAGATAAGTCCCCAACATCAAGGCACAGAGAAAATAAAATTCCAGCAGAGGTACAGCTCTGCACTTCCTAATAAAGGACACAGACAACATGACTTGGGAGAAGATTGCCTTCTGTACGTCCTTTTTCACAGAGTATAACTAACCAACTTCTTTCCCTTGTTCAAGGCACATCATAGGTAGGTTTTTCCCCCTTGTTTTCACAAGACTTAACTGAGTTTTCACCCAGGCTTCTCAGACACAGAGAATCTTTTAGTTAAGATACATGAACACTAAAATGACAAAAGCAAACTTGGTGTCTGCTCAAAAGTATTTTCCAAATAAATTGAACAGCAATCAAAGCATGACAATACACCTCTATGTTCCCTTATCACTATCATTTAGTTTCTCTTGGCAAACACTTCTCCAATCTTCAAACAACAATAATCACAACTTGTATTGAAAAAAAGAAGCACCTCAGTTTTGTTCCAAAATTATCCACAAATGAAGTAAAACAGATGTGAAGCAAGAGGGCCTGTAGTCTACATGAAACAGACACTGGATGAAGCTGGGAGGCTGACAGAGATGCTGCAGTAACGACTTTGTGATTGTGATAGAACGATTACAGCACAGACAAACACTGGAAACCTTACCATTGCTGATAAGGAAGGGGAAAAGTGAGAGCCTCTTCTAATCCTACTTTCTTTCTAGAACAATTGTTTAGTTCGCGTTTGATTTTTAATCAGAAAAGAAGAAAGAAGCAGAAGGAAAGTCAAGAACTCTAACTGTCTCCAGTTCTGCATGACAAGGACACTGAAGAAGCAGATAACAGAACAAGATGCCTTTTAACAGTAGATTGCCATAAAGTATAGCTTGGTCTAGACTAGCATAGAGGATGTTTTCCACGCTCTACCTGCTCCACAGACCTCTTTGGCCCTGCATTTTGATTCACAATATTTTATCAACACCGCTGCAGTCCAGGAGCAGCTCAGGTCAACCGTGACTGAAATACACAGGGCTTTCAGCTGCCCTTCAGCTCTTGTGCTGCCAGGAGTTTCAGTGAGTGAGAGGTGTATGTACAGCGCTGATAAGGGCCAAAGGCATCATTGAAAAAGAGTGGCTATTCACTGTACAATAAAACCTGGTCCCCCACACGCCTTATGTTCTCCTTCTACATGCCAGAGTTCTCTCTGGGAGAGACCTAAGAGTCTCTCAGTTCTTTTCTGATATGGAATTCCAGAGGACAGGGAATGGATGCGGACAACACAAATCACTTATTAAAAAGCAGCCACTTTCACTTTAAAAAAAAACGTACACGGACAAAAAATTCAAAGGGAGAGATTAAAGAGTAAAGAAACTAGTTCAGAGGGTGGAGGCCTGATGCACAACCTCTGCTCCCTGCCTTCACCTCAAAATAATCCTAGATTAGGGAGGCAAAATAGGATCTCATCAGGCACAGGTGTTCTTCCCTCCCCGACACAGATTCAGACTCAAAGCATTTGGACTGCGCCTGTAGATAGTGACACCTTGCAATGACTGATTTTATATGCATGAGACAGATACACATCTCCACTGAGACACAGACTTGAAAAAAATGTTGTTTATTCCCAACCACAGACAAGTCTGTAATTAATTCCTTTTAACTTTTGTGAGAATGCTTTACACGAGGGAAACTAGGTCATGCAGTATAATGAAATGGCTAGAAGAAAATTAAACAGTAATAGTTTACTCCCTGCATGCCCACATCTACATTATAAATTTCCTGCATACAAAACTCAGCAATTTATATGCCTTCTCTGCAAAGAGACCTCAATTTCTCTGCTGCTTGTCACTCAAGTATATCTATCTACAAGCATTTTACCGAAATTACTATTTGCCTGGACAGACAATGTAAGAACTACCCTATCCATTACCAAAACTACCTGCGGGCAGCTGACTGTTTAGATCACAGCAACAATGGACAGTATTTTTGTACTCATACGCTTACCTCTGCAGAAACAGAGTGCTCCTCCCTCCTGCCAGGCTTGAGAGAATTGCTCTAAGACTCCCTTTCCTTAACACCCAGCACTTACAAAGGAGAAAGCCAGAGCACTGCTACCCATACTCTTACCTGCCCTGGGGTCAAACAGCTGTTTGGCCTCCAAGTCTGTGAAAGTACTGAAGCAAATGGGGCATTTAAAAGAGGCGCGATTGGTGGAGTCTCTCTCGTCCGTCTCAATCCTCCTCCTCATGTGGTCCAGCTTGTACTTCACCACATTCACCAGCAGGCGGTAGTTGATGAAGTAGTAGTTATGGCGGGTGGTTTTGCCATCTGCAGCTGTCTCTACCCTCATTCTGCATTTGATGAACTTGTCACCCTTGAGGGTGTTGAGGACAGACCGCAACTGCTTCCTATCAAATTTAAGGAGCTCTAGCATGTCCTCTTCCTTCACGCAGGGGTTTCGGATGAGGATGTCCAGAGCCAAAGCGTGTTCAATGCCATAAAAACCACGCACGACATACTTGGCAAGGCGCTTGAGAGCTGCAGGGACCTCAGTGAGGACGTCTGGGTCAGTCATAGCAGGTTCAGATCTTGACCTTCATGTATACTGCAACGAAAAAAGGATGCTTAACTTCTGAAGTCAGAAGACTAGTTTTCATGTATCTTCCCTACAGTTAGGAAAAGGATGTTGTGTTTTCCCTCCTTAGATGTTAATAATGCCAATGCAACAATCGTACAATTAGGAATCGGTACCTCAAATTCATAACAAAATGGTGGAAAGCAAAAGCACTCAAACTGCTGTCATAACATTCAGCCAATTGCAGTTCTACTCAGAGCTGGAGTAAGAAAGCTGTCTTGAATCTGAGCTCCAGCAGACAGCTTCCTCAATGATGAAACTTTCATCTTGGTAGAAGCAGAAAAAGGCTACAGCAAGACAGGCCTTAAGACAGCCCACAAGAGTAGAGCATTCTTACGGCCCTAATGGATGTCACTTCACCACCTGTGCCTGCTTCTGCTTCTCAGACATCACCGGACAGAGACTCTACATGAGGACAGCTTGCTAGTACAGACTGGTTTGCATTCAAGCAGAAGCTCCCAGCTGCACAATCAGAAGAGACGGGTTCTTTTCCTTACTCACTGATAAATAGATTTCAGTCAGCAGCATGAAAACTATTAACACTGTCATCAATTACTACATAACAGGTCACTTGAGCCTTGATCATAAGTGAGCAAATAAGCTCTTCCAAAGGACTGATCCTTCATTTAAAGCATCTGCAACACACAAGGAATCATTCACAAGAGCAGGTCATGCAAAGAATTCCTCATGTTGCCACCTCTGCCACAGACATATTCCAGAACCAAATCCCAGAATGCAATAAACAGCAGTGATCCAGGTTGCCCAAGGTTGTGGATGCCCTGTCCCTGGAGGCATTCAAGGCCAGGCTGGACGTGGCTCTGGGCAGCCTGGTCTAGTGGTTGGGGACCCTGCACTCAGCAGGAAGGTTGAAACTCGATGATCTTTGAGGTCCTTTGCAACCCAGGCCATTCTATGATTCTATGAAGTAATCAGTTTTGTCCAGTGGCTGTAACAAAGGGAAGCAACGCTCCATACGGCACAGGGCAAAAGTTTATCATCTTTTCACAAAGAGGTTTTGTGCATTTTCCCTTCACTATTTCAAGCCTATGCATCTCTAGGCAATAAAAGAATTCCCCTCCACTCAATGCATGTACATACGGAAGGTTCAAGGTAAGCATGAGTATTACACATGCTTTGGAAACACTCAGAGGTTTGTACTTTCAGTTAACATCAAATAAATCTTTGACTGGTCTATTTCAGTAAGAGCCTTTATGCTCTTTTACGATATGAATAACCATTTCTTTAGCAAAAGTTTCCTCTGACTAAAAAAACAAAACCAAAAAATATACCACATTTGAAGTTGTTTGTTCTTCATTGCTAAGTAATTTTTATCTGTGAGCTAATGTCAAAAATAGTTAAATTCTGCCAATCTCACTTAGAGATTGTTAGATTTTTCCCACACTGAACACGTACCTCCCCAGCACTCAAGTCTTAAATAGAGAAAAGTGGGAAAAGACAGCAGAAGGAAGGATCTGGATGAGCATCTTGTTGTTTTTCATCGCTATCATAAAACTGTAAAAAAGTATTTTTACAGTACTTTTCTATTCTCCCCACACTAAGACACCCCCTGAAATTATCAAGCTCTAAATGTTTACCCCCCAGCTGATGACTCACTTCCATCAGGTAAGACTACTCAAAAATTTGTTATCACTTAGCACAGTAACCCACTTGGATTTTATCTTTCATGCGAAAAATGCTTCCCCCTCAAAAACCTTAAGCACCATTACTCATTGAAGCTTTACTTCTCTTTAACCCTCCTCTGCAGCTGAGGTTCGTTCCCCTCAAGGGTTACAGCCAGCCCAACTACACAGCAATTCAGCCTTGCTCTGTGGTTTGTTGGTTTTGTCTCTCAAATAAAAAAAACATTTCTATTCTTTTCTTTTAAAACACTTCTCCGCCTCAGCTATCTATTTCTCTGTCTTAAGGCTAAGTATTATTCACAGTGCTCAAACTGAAAGGAACCGAACAAAATCTGTTGTCTGTTTGCTGGCAGGCAAAAAGTGCTTACAGAAAACAGTGCTTGGGTGTCCAGCTCCAACTTCCCTTCAAGGAAATTTAATTATGTTTATCCCAGCATGAATTAGCCATGAAGCAAGTATTCCTCAAGTCAGCCTTCTCCTGCATGCCTCATGCATAATGGTCACAGTCCCACAAAGGTCATTTTTAGTGGAGCTTTGTGTTAAACTGGGTAAAGATAAAAGTGTTAGCAATAAAGGATGGTCCAGTATGAGTTATCCACACAGTACTGAAAACTTCTGCATAAAGAAGCCAGAGTCCATGTGAATACACTCACAGGACATTGTTCCTGAAAATCTATATCCATCAGCAACATATAGGCACTATAAAACTGTGTCAGTGCAGATTCTAGCCAGAAGCTTTATTTATTCAAGCTGAATAACTCTACTTACTCAGAGTTTAGGAGCAATGTAACACTAATAAGATCGACTTGAAGTCATACCTGGCATCCCAGAAGTAATTTAAAAAGACAAACTTTGGAAGTCGAGGCATTTCTAAGTGTTGATCCCAGAAACAAACAAACAAAAAAATCCCTATGAACTCTGTGATTCTAAGCAAGCACATCTCACTGTGGATATGTCAGCTGAGAGCTGATGGAAAGCATTTTCTCTGCAACAATCTCATTGATTAGACAGCTGTAGAATTTTGCAGACATTTTCCAAACAGGTCTAAGGTCCAGTTTCCTGAATTAAGCCTTACAGGCTTATATGGAGACCCACAAGGCATTAATAAAAACATCTTTCTTTAAGAGTATGTACTTCTAACTATTGCTGAGAACCATGGGAGAGATTTAATAATTTTTCTTAGTATCGTGTGCTAGAATTTAAACCTCTTGATCAAGCAGGGACAGGAGTCTTCATACAATTCTTTCTTCTCCTTTACTGGAGTTTCTAGACACATTCAAATCCTCTTTATCTTCAGACTACAGTGGGCATATCTTGCATGTAACACTGGTTTTCTTCCAGGCATAGATAAATGGAAATACAAGCATTCTGAAAACACCACAAATCACTCTCTCTCATCAAACTTCCCTTCAAGAAATTGAGCCTTTGGGTGAAAAAAAATGACTAGTGTCAGCTTTAAGGGAAAAAATAAAAGAAAGAAGGTCAAAGACCATCCTAGTCAGGCCCAGAATCTAGCATGGTTTCTCTAGGAGAAGCCGACATCTTGCCACCCTATCACAAACAGTCCCAGGCTGCAGCAGGAACCCAACTCCTTGCTGTCTTTCATTAGCCAAGACAGGATCCATCTCACAAATGGTAATCCAATACCACAAGAATATCATTTTAAAATTCAAAAGCAAAGGATTTTACCACTGTGTTCTTAAGCAGTGATTTTACCTCCCATCAAAGCAGCAAAGTCAAACTTGAATTAATTACATGGGCAAAGAAACACGATAACATCTCCTAACAAGGTTTTAATGGACGTGCATCTGTTTCATAATAACATCTGTAATGTCCTTAATGTATGAACTTCAAGGGACACCATCTGAGAAAAAAGAAACAAAAGAAACGCAATGGCCAAGATAAAGTACTATGCAACATGCACCTACAGCAACAATAACAAAGCACACCAGACAGGACAACGTTCTGGAACACCCAATTTCTAAATCTAAACATGGACATGATTAAAAGACTACTGTTAGGGAAATGTTCTGTGTGGAATTATATGAATACAGTTCAGTGTCATGGATATATGAAGAACGTTACAGTAGGACAGTAACACCATATATACACATATGGTTATTGGAAAATCTGCTGGAAATAAAGGTGTACAGCTACATAATATAATAAAATCTGTTGGATAAAGAAATCTGGGGAACAGGTTGCAAAATAGAAATCATACATCAGGGTGAATGAAATGCCTAAGAAATAGGTCTTGAGCATACCTAGAGATGTCAGAAAATTTCAGTTTCGGCTTTTATTTTTTTTATTTTGCCCAGAATATGAATTTTGGAGAATTAGGCACTGGCCTATTATTTGATTAATTAATTCAAGTAATTCACCATTAACTTTCCCTGTTCTCTTTCTGTCTTTCTTGTATTCATGCTTGAAGTTAGAGTCCTTCATCTTCAAATGTGGCTAAGTATGACAGGCTTTTGAGAGCCTCTATTCACCATGTCTCCATCCAGTGGTCACTTGGAAACTTCAAATCTGGCTTTGTAATATCTAACTCTAATAAAATGAATAATTGTCCTCCAGAAAATGACAGGGTCGACCCAACAGGAATGATTCTGAACCTTCCTGAATACAAAGAAGGGAGGCACAAAATGGGAATGGAAAAACTTGCCACCAAGACTTTAAGTGTATGTACAAAGTAACTTTGGCCACTGTCTCAAGTTTTGCCCGGGGAGGTTTAGGTTGGGCATCAGGAAGGTTTTCTTCATGGAGAGGGTGGGTGGGCAGGCACTGGAAGAGGCTGCCAAGGAAGTGGTAGAGTCCCCCTCTCTGGAGGTATTTAAGAGATACATGGACATAGCAGTAAAGGATGTGGTATAGTGATGGGATTTGGTCAGTTAGAGTGATGGGTGGAATATCTTTTACAACCAGAATGATTTTATGATTCCAAAAATGGCACAAGATCACATTCTGTGCAACATATCCCTATTATCTAGAACTGCCTTTATACTACATCATTTGCAAAACCAAAGTCTCTCAACATTTCAACAAAAGCCTGCTTAATTCCTTTCCCTGTAAACTGCAGGAACACTGCCTCTATCTTGATGTGAAATCACTCGCTTTCTTCGCAAGACCTACCTGTCCTGAAGCATTTCAGCAGAAAATTAAAAAAAAAAAGTCTGCTTTCACTAAAATCCTATCTTCTTTTTGGCATTCCTTAAACAGAAACCAAGTGGCCATGTGTATCTTTCTGTTCTTCTTCTTAATGCTTACTTCTTTCCTTACTTCTTTTAATTAATTACACTCCTGCACAAAGAAAGGCTGAAAAGCCCAGCTGAAAATATGACGTTTTCACCTAATCTTCTCAGCAAACATATATGGAACTTCACTTAAGGCAGCAAAGTCTGACCATGCATGCAGAAGCTTGAGAATTACATTCTGAGCCTGCATTCTTCATCACATTCATGATTTAAATCTCACATAATGATAGCAAGACATCAATGCATTTAAGGACTACCTACGCGCTCGTATATACAAAAGCATATATTCAGAAGTAATCCAAATGCATAGTAGCATTAACAAACTGTTTACAGTTGTAGAAAAAAAAGTGGAGTGTACTATTTACTGAAGGTGAAACTTAGTGGCTAGAATGGTGAAGATACAGTTTCCTGATACAGCTGAAGTTAAATTATTCCCTCACACAGAAGGAACTCTTCCTTTGCTGCCTGAAGCTAACCTAACTCATCTCCCATCTTGTGCTGACTTCAATGATTAGCTATTTATGTAGTGAGGTGAATCAAGCTAATAAAAAGTGAAAAACCAACACACCAAAAAAAAAAAAACAAACCAACCACTACGGTAATTTAGATGCAGAGCAGTGCACAAACCACATTACTTAAATTACTAGACTAGAGCATATGCAAAGCAGATAGAAGACAGCACGGCTAGGGATGTGGAAGAGCGAGCCTTCCACAGGTGGTGGCAAAAAGATGCTCTAACCAGGGATATCATTAGCTTATAAATCTTACACTGTTCCTTAAGTGTATGCTAGCAGAAGCACATCCACTATTTTTGAGATTTCTCAGCATTGGTCCACATTATCAAGTGACAATGCTTTGGGTTTTTTTTTTCATTTTAAGAAGAGCTTTTCTCAAAAATATCAAGCCTAAGTAGTCATGAATACACTAGAGTACAGTGGGCTTAACCCAGTGCTGCTGGTTAAAGTTCAGGGTGGACAGAAGCAGTAATTACCTTTTATACCCTACACTGAAAAGACCAGGTACACCATGCTTCTCACCAAGTCAGATACATCTGACTTTCAGGTACTCAGAAAAGTAGTAACAAAGTATATGAAGGTATTAGGCTCAGAAGAGTTTATCAGGGTGTAATAAATAAGGGTATGTAAGCAACAGTAAGAAACAGAGAAACTAAATAGCTACAAGATACAATATTAGCTTTAATTCATATAGCTTCTTGCTTTTAAGAACCTCCTGAGGCATCCTGCATGAAAATGAACTGGAAGTAGTGTCTTAAAGGGAGCAGTAGGTAAAACTCCCTTCGTTCCTTATTACTACCTTCTTCCAAGCACACGGCCCTCCCCTTCCTGTGTCAGCTCTGGCACTCACAGTACTTTCCTGTGCCTTAATTTAACTCACTAAAGGCAGGAGAAGATCTTTTTTCAATGGTTTAATCAATTGAATCTGCTCATGGAAAACTCCAATAAGCCAAAGAGCCAAAAGTGAGAGGATGCCAGCACATGGAAGAGATGAGATACTCAACTTTCTGTGGCTGAAAGATACTAAATCACCTATATTTCATGCAGCTGCACCCTAACACTGCACTGCTGAACATTTTCTTCATTATGCTGACCTTCCTTCTTTATTCTGGGCCAACCGTGATGATACAGGACTGACAATGAAGCCATTTAACAGCCCACTGTGAGACGTGACGCTCATCAGGTCCTCTGGGAAGCATCAGCCTCATGAAGTAAGAGGAAAACTACTGCACACAGACAAAATAGCTTGTGGGCCTGTGAACCGGATGGCAGCAGAGCACGCGCTCAGGCACTGGTTAAAGCCCACACAGAGGGAGGTTAAGCACGTGCCTCTTGGTAGCAGCACCTTGCTGATGCAAGGCATCAGGCTCATTTGGCTGCAACCTGGATCTGTTACAAGGTAACATCAAAGTCCCCAACTCCACAGGAGGAGCTGGGCCGGCCTCCTACAACGCAGTGACAGAGCCCAGCTCAGAAGAGTAGCCCTTATACCACGTGCACGGCACCTACGCTCTCCCCACCGTTACAAGTGGGGTTTTCAACACCGCGTTCTGCGAGGTCTTCTGGGATGGAAGACTCGAGGGGCTCAGCAGTATCACCAAAGAGAGGGGAAAAAAAAATTAAAAAAAAAATTTAAAAAATTACACCACAGAGAACACAAGAAGGAAGGTGGGTGCCGGTTCGGAGCCCAGGCCGAAGCAGCGGAGCGGGGCAGCCGCCCAGAACCAGGGCAGCGCGATGCCCGTGGGCGCTCCAGACTATCCAGGCGGAGCCCCGACCACCCGGGCCCGGCTCCCGGCGCGCACCGCGGCAGGCCCCGCGCGAGGCCTGCCCAGGCCGGCACTGACCTGCCGCCGCTGCCAGCTCTCCCTCCCTCTCCGGGCGGTGCTTCCGGCCGCTCCGCCGGCTGCGTCAGTACTGCGCGCCGCCTGCGTCAACGAGACGCCCGGCCCTCCGCGCGAGCCAATCACGTCCTCTCAGAGCCTCAGATGGTCCCGCCCAGGTGGGAGCTATGCCAATAGAAAGCGAGCGCCGCGCGGCTTGCTCGAGCAGCCAGCGAATCGCTTGAGCGTACCGCGAGAAGGCCGTACGCGCGGGAGTTGTTGCTAGGTAGATTTAAGATGGCGGCTCTGGATAGGGTCAAGGTGCTGGTGTTGGGCGACTCCGGTGAGTGCGTGCCCCCATCCGCTCCCCTAGCGCGATGCGCGCGCGCACAGCGAGGGGCGGGGGCGCCCCCTCCCCTCCCGTGCCCCCCACCCGCAGCCGAGGCGCATGCGCAATGAGCCGCTGCCTGACTGGAAGGGTCCCCCCGAGACCCTACCGTTGGGTCTCGAGCGTTGGCCGTAACCGCTGTCCTGGGGCGCATTGCCCCGGCCCCCGTCAGCCCCTTTGTCCTGCGGTTGCCCAGCTGACTGGCGTTGTCCTCTGTGTGCTTTTGCAGGTGTCGGAAAGTCTTCGCTCGTGCACCTCCTGTGCCACAATCAGGTGCTGGGAAACCCGTCCTGGACAGTGGGCTGCTCGGTGGATGTGCGAGTAGGTGCCAGGCAGCCAAGTGTACTGGGGAAAAACTGATACCTTATTATAGAAGCACAGAATCACTAAGGCTGGAAAGAAAAAACAGTAAGATGATCTAGTTCAACCACTAACCATGTCCCTCAGTGACACGTCTACACAGTTCTTGAATGCCTCCAAGGGACGGTGACTCCACCACCTCCCTGGGCAGCCTGTGCCAGTGCCTCACCACTCTTTCAGAGAAGATGTTTTTCCTAATAGCCAACCCAAACCTCCCCTGGTGCAACTTAAGGCCACTCCCTCTCGCCCTGAACTTGAGGGTATTCAGTGTGATCCCTCACTTCCTGCTCACTGCAGAGGATGAGGTTATTCACTGACTTCTTTTCAACCCTATGTGCAATCTTCATAGCACAGCGATAAACGCTTTCATCTTTTTATTAGTGTTTCCTGTGTTTTCCTTGAAGTTCTGTGCCATCATTTAGGACTGATCCTGCTTTACTGTCTGTGAGTTTCATCTCTGAGAATCCCAAAATATGTTTCCAAAATTTGGGGAAGGAAACGCAGAAATTCTGTTTCACTGCAGAATAAAACAAAAATTATTGATTGATTCATTCAGTTGAGATGTTGGCAAGAATTTGGAGAGGAAAAAGATGTGGTCAGTTGGAACCCAGTGTGTCAGTGTTTTAATCTTGTGGTCCTAGCACAAGAAGTCATGACTGCATCTTTACATCTGCTTTAGCAACAATGCTATTTCTAAACGCACGATGAGGCATAAGGTTTGGTAATATTTGGTTGACAGAATGCTTCCTGCTGATTCACCAAACTCCATCTTATGTGAAAAAGATCTCCAATATCCCCTGTCCACTGCCTGACTCAGCCCAGCCAGTCCCTTTCCACTTGAGAGATTTGAAATGCTGTCAGTGTTAAGATTTGCAAATTTCTATCCACGTGCAGTAGTCCTTTCAGCTGTATTGTATGGATTAATGCCCACAGGCTGATGCTGTGGTTATGTATGATGTTAATTTTCCATTAGATCCATGACTACAAAGAAGGGACTCCAGAAGAGAAGACTTACTATATTGAGCTGTGGGATGTTGGAGGTTCAGTGGGTAGTGCCACTAGTGTGAAAAGCACAAGAGCAGTATTTTATAACTCACTGAATGGTAAGTTTGCTTGGTATCAATCTCTTTTTGTTGCTGTTTCTGTTAAGAGCTCTCTCTTGGTTCTGGAGGATGACTCCTTTAAGACTAGCTGAGTGCTGTCCCATTCTCTTTTCTGATTCCAGCATATTTGTAAAGGAAAAAAAAAAAAAAAACGATACCATTCTTAGAATTTTATGGCTTCAATTTTGAACTGGAAAGCTATTTTAGGCAAACCTGTGCAAATAAGCTTCATCAGCCTTCCCCTTCAGTCTTGTGCAGCTAGTGCAAAGAGGAGTCAGTCAAGTTGCAGTGATGTCCTTTCCAACTAGACATGCAGACATAAAAGGCTGCCTTCACCTCTCCAGGCCTGTTTTACTTGCAGAAATACAATTGATATTTTCTTGTCTGTCTAGTTCCAAAACCTACAGTACGGAAATAATTATTTGAATTTATACAATATGAACTTGAATTTATGGTATGAACTTTGATGGTTATATCCCACAATGACAAACTTGAACTCTTCTCCCATAAAATTGCAATATTCTGATAACCATCTTGCCTTCTGCTCATTTAATTTGCCGAGTGATTTTTAGTAGTTGAATCTTGCAGCTTGCTGTTGGTGGAAAGTTACATTTCATGCCATTTGAAAGGATGGCATCTGTTCCCTTGAGATACTGACTTAAAGGTCTGGTGGTTCATCTGTATCACTAAGGTAGCAAATAAGAGATTGCATTTCAGTTATTACTTTTTTGGCATCCAAGGATAGTTCGCTGAAAATAGATATATACCTGATTAACATCTGCTTCTGAATCTCATTTCTTGTTCCTCATCATTTGAGAACCTTCAATAATGTTTTAAGCTATACAGTAAGCAATTTTTGCTCTGTGATTAACTAGTTATTTCTTTCCCCTTCCCAGGAGGATAACTGTATGAAGGTATCTCTTGCTCGTATTGTTAACCGGAGCTCTCTAAATAAGATTTGATTTGAGTTGTGCCCTCAGAGCAAGGGCCTCAAACTAGGCCTCTATTGTACATGAAAAAAAAATGGAATTCTTTTTAACACCAAATTTGCAGTATGCCAGCCTGTATAGGTCAGACTTGGAAATATCCTAGAACAGCACATTAGGAGATGAAATGTCAAAGTTATGTATCTGTGTTATAATTGATGAAGTTACTAAAATAGAGCTATTTATCTCCACTGCCCAAATGATATAATTAGTCAGCTTGCATATGAAAACTGTTGGCTTTGGTAGTTAGCCTTGGCTCTGTTGTGGTTTTTGGTTTTTTTTCATTAAATAAATTCCTTTGTTAGAGCTTGTCTCACAAATTGCTTCTCACCAAATGTGAGAAGATTAATGCGTTCCTTCTGCCTGACTGCTTGGCCTTGCTGGGCTTGCGGCGATTGGAAATACCTGACTTCAAAAGACAGTTGATGTTTGGTTGCGGCAACGCCATTGTGGGCTTTCAGGGAGACCTGAGTGCTTTGAGGCTTATACAGTTTACTCTTGAGTTGACCTCGGTTTCTCTGCTTTGTTGTCCCTGCATCTGGTGTGTGGATTGTGGTAGTCTAAGGACAGTGAACAGGCAGCAAGGCTGTGGTTTGCAGACCTTTGTATGGGAGGAATGTTTCCTTGAGTGGTCATTGGTCCTACCTGCTCTTTTTTTGATGTTGTCTTTAATGCTGGCACAGCTATCCCTGTAGGCTTTCAGTGAAGCAGAGAAGGGAACCGACCTATCAAAAATACAACTAGGGAAGAGTGTCTGGAGATGGAGCGTATTTCTCACAGACTGTGCAGCATTGCCTGTGAATCTGCTGCCATAGGCCAAGTTACGCTGTGTCATGCTTTTTCTCCCTACCCTAGAGATAGGCAAGCAATTGAGTTGTCTTTCCATGCTATTACTAAGATAAATGCTTTGGAATAAGGATGTGGTTGTGAGATGATGGGAAATCACACAGCAGTGAGTTTCTGTGCGCAGTAATGTGAGGTGCTGGAGAATGTGTTTGTTCTTAGTATGTACAGTGGGTGGCATCTTTCGGAATTAAGGTGAAAGATTAAATGACTAGTTTTCTACACCTATAGGCTGTGAAGTGTGTTTAAAAAAAATCCTGATAAGAATATGATGCCACTTGGTCCTTGAATTAATTACGGTTTGAAGTCTGGAGGAAGTGGGAACATTCCACAGGTTTCAGAAGGTGTGAATAAATAGAAGAAATTTGCTAGCAGGAATTGGTAACGGAGTTAGGAGCTATGGTTATCAGAAGTGGGTGTCTGTTAATAGCACCGCTAAGAAGTTTGGCTGGCAATTTTCCTCTCTGATTTTATATTGTGAAAGCTGATGGTAATGAAAAGTGCTGGAAGCTTAAATACATGAAATCATATTCATTCATATTTCTACTAGCCATTTAGTGGACTGTGAAAGTCTGTGGGTCTGTTTCTCTTGTGGTTACCTCCCCAGGTACTTGGCATCAGTTCTTGAATACCCTTCAGAACAAAGAAGCAGCCTTTAGACTTCTCAGCTGGTGTGACCAAAAAATGGTTATGTTTACTAATTAGGCAAAGCAGAGAAAGGATGATTTCTCTGCTGCAGCCATACAGTTTCAGTATCCTTAAGACTAGACAAAGCAGAATCAGAGAATGCCTGCAAGCCACTTGCAGATTAAATCCTGAGGTGGCTGTTCTTTTCCCTTTTTTTTTGTGAGATTTTTCTTTTAGTTCTTATCTAATTCCTGATAAGCAACTTAAAAAAAAAAAAACAAAACAAAAAAAAAACAACTGCTGCATTACAATATTTTCTGTTTTTCTTATTTACTGTAACTGAACTGGTTATACTTCCCTTCCCTGATTGTCAGATATCTGGGAATCTGCAGATGTCATTTTGTGAAGATAAGAAAAAGACGTGTCATTAAATAGCATCTTGCTGCCTACTCTTTCACTTTAGGGATAATTCTAGTGCATGACTTAACCAACAAGAAATCATCCCAGAATTTATATCGCTGGTCTTTGGAAGCACTCAACAGAGATGTTGCTCCAACAGGAGTTCTTGTGACAAATGGGTGAGTGAAAACGTACGCGAACTGTTAAGTCACATTAATTCCAAGCTGTTACGGGAGTCTTTGTTCATCCCCAAGTGTGAAAACCACACAAAGTTAGATGTGGCTAGACTTGTAAGGCAGAAATAAAAAAAATGAGAGTGTACCAAAGAAAATCACTGTTCTTTTTGTTTTGTGCTGCTGATCAGGCCATTCTATCAATAGATTCCCCAACTGCATAGCAGAGACCTTGCTTTAAGGGAAGAGATGTTTACTGTGCCCTTCATTTGCCTGAGGCTTCTGTGTGAGTGTGTCCCTGATACATCAAGAGTTGCAAATCCCTTGAACAGTAAGTGTCATGGGATGGCATGACTCTATTTGGAAGGGCTTCCCCTGAATGCACCCAGACCAAGTAAGCTCACTTTTTGGTGGATGGGAGTCATTTCTGGAGTGTAACTGAAAAAGAGCTTAAAGAACTCCATGTAAAGAACATGATAATAATTAGCTTTCCAACATCTTGCCAAGTATGTCCTCTTCTATCTCTGTGCTTGTGTTATACACATAATCAAAGAGGTTTTCGAGTCACTGATAAACCACACACATGAGTAGGGAAGCAATAGTAAAGGACAGCTTTTTGTGGGTAGAATCCAGTGTTTATTTGCCTGTGCTGGTATGCAGGTACTTCTGTAGGAACATGGGAGAAGGAGAGGAGGATTTGCATTTAAGTAAACTTAAAATTTCTCTAAAGCTTCACTTCAGGGACAGATGCCCAGCCCCTGCCAATTACTTGATCAAGTTGTTGCTATTACTCATAAAATTACTTTATAGAAAGCTTGTCTTAGGTATAACTGGCAGGTATCCTAAGGGCAATGCTTGGAGTATGGATTTGTAATGATGTTTAATTACTATATCATTTATTTTATAAAGACTATCTTTGATCATGATTCATACCTGAATCAAAGCTTGCCGGAATTCAGGTTGTAGTAGCTATGTTTACGTGAATGTAGAAGTTAGTAACTTGACACATCAGCAGTGTTATTGCAGCCATTTTGATCTAAAGTGGAAAGGGATAACGTTTCATAGTTGTGATTGATCTCATTGTCCTGCCTTAAAAATTTAGGAACTTTGGATGTTCAGAGATGCTGGCTCCATTCTTTGTCTCTGATGGCTGTATGTGCTTGGTATAATACTGAATGAAATTCCTGTTTCTTTCTTGCTTGTATAAATTATCTAGCATTTCTTGTGGCCTGCAGGTCATCTATGCAGAGAAGAAATCCAATCACCTGGTTTCTTTTTTCTTTCAGTTTCTGTGTAGGGTCTTAGATGCCAAAGCCTTAATTTACAGATACGTCATGTTCTCACTTAGATAAATAATGTTTGTAAATTACTCTTATTTGAAAGGAACGGGGAGTCTCATGGTGGCCGTATGCTTCCTCAGTTGACCATTACTCCATTCAGGATTATATTTGTTTCCTTCAGTGACTATGACCGTGAACAGTTTGCTGATAACCAGATTCCGCTGCTGGTAATAGGAACTAAGCTGGATCAGATCCCAGAAACTAAACGTAATGAAGTTTTGACTAGGACAGCTTTCTTGGCTGAAGATTTCAATGCTGAAGAGATAAATTTGGTTAGTATCCTTGTCACCAGTGTTTTTCTTTTATATGGCAGAGATTCTGATTTGCTGTTAAGTAAAACTTGTTAGAAAAATTGCAATTCTAGAGATTTTCTCAGTAGTGCAGGAGTCATGCACATTTTGATTAGCTGTCACCTTTATGGGATGAAATGATGGTCTTTGTTTCACTGTAGAAAGATAGAGGGGTTAGATAAAGCTGCTTATCTTGGAATTGGTGGCTGGGAGTTAAGTTTTCTCTTCCCTCTCCTTAGTTCTGACACAAAATGTCTTTGAATGAAACATCAAGACCATTCTGGACATGGATACATATGTGTAGTGTGTTAACCCCAGCAGGCAGTTAAGTGACACACAGCTGCTCACTGACTCTCACCCCATAGGATGGGGAAGAGAATCAGAAGGATTCTCTGAGAAAACTCATTTCTCTGAGAAAACTCGTGGGTTGAAGTAATGACAGTTTGACGTACAACTGGAAACTGTGCAAGCAAAGCAAAAAAGGAATTCATTTGCTAATTCCCTCAGCAGGCAGATGCTTAGCCACTTCCAGCAAAGCAGGGCTTTATCATGCCTATGTAGCAGTTACTTGGGAAGACAAACACCATTAATCGTAGTGTCTCCACTTGCCTTCTCCTTTCCCAAAGGTGTTATGGCTGAGCATGATGCCTTGTGGTATGGGATATTCCTTTGGTTGGTTGGAGTCGGTTGTCTTGGCTGTGTCTCCTCCCAGCTCCTTTCCCACTCCAACTTGCTCGTTGCAGAAAAGGCCTTAATGCTATATAAGCGCTGTTCAGCAATAGCTAAAACATTGATGTGTTATCAGTACTGTTTTCAAATCCAAACCATAGCACTATGAAGTGTTATGTTTTTATGAAGAAAAAATAAACTCTATTCCAGACAAAACATTACTATGTTTAAAAATATCAGTGTGCTGTGTAAATGACTATGCACACTCACAGTCTCATATAGCCAGTACAAATTATTAGCTGGCTTCATAGCTGGTGACAGAAGGTAGATATGGAGAACATAGGTCAGATTTATCTGATTACTTCACAGTATAGAAGTGGCTTTGCCTCTAGTGTGAGGAGCCTACCCTTCAGGCAGAGATTAAGATGAAGGGCAGTACTAAGGAAAGCTGCCACTTCCACATCTTTCATGAGAAAACGGTTTTGGTCTACAGGTCAGGCTAATACCTTGCATAATACCTGCCTAGGATTATTTCTGGATCATCTCCTGATACTGCACCTCTGAAATCACTTGACTGCTGCTTGTCTTGAGCAATTTATTTTGCCTTCAAACCTCTCATTCCCAACTTTTTTTGTTTAGCTAAACTTAAAACACTAAAGGTTTTTTTTTTATTGTTCCTTCTCAATCCATTTGATGACATTTATTTACAAATCACTTTTTTCTCTCAAATGACTTTGGAGCTGAAATAATAGCAGATAGACTGTTTTCCTTCATTGATTGTATGTGCACGTGTGGGGAAAAATGTTATGGTAATTTCCATATGTATGTCTTCATTGCACTGATTTTCTTGTGCTTTGTTTGTTGACTTTTATGTGTTCTAGGATTGCACCAATCCTCGTTACTTGGCTGCAGGCTCATCCAATGCTGTCAAACTAAGCAGATTTTTTGATAAGGTAAGTCAAGTCAATTAAACTAGGTTTTACTGCTCTGTGTATTGACCACTGTGATTTGAGCAAGGAAAACAGTTAGCTATTCCTTTCACATTGTGCTTTTTGAGTTTGAATCAACTCAAGCGAGGTATGGGCAAGCCAAAGACTAGTCTTATCTTGGAGATCTCTGATCAACTTGAAAATTTGACTTTTGATCCGTATGGAGTAATGAAGAAAAACTCACAACTGTGCAAAAACACTGCATACACTTTTGAAATCATTTGGCAGACCAGAGAGTTTGCAGTGAGCTAGGGTAATGTGAAGAGTTACAAGATGATGGTTAGCTCTATTTCTCCTAGTTAAATCCAATTTCAGGAATGAAGAAATTTAGCACCTTACTTTTCTTTCCTGAACTAGAGAGCATCAAGACCTACTGTGAAAATGACAGGATTGCTCTGGCTTAAGACACTTTTCATCCCCTGGACAAGGAGATCATAGTGAAACAGATCATGTCCCGTAACAGATCATTCTTCAGAAAGAAAATTTGGCCTGAATTTTCTTTGGAGGAGAGGGCAGGTTGTACAAAATGATACTAATTACTTTTTGATTCTCGGACTGGTGATGCTGGATCCATAGATGCCCTTCAGCATGGACAGTTTGTGTATCATTCTCAGAGAGCAAGTAAGACTACCTCCTGTCAAGCCTCACCTAATGCCCACTGGACACGTGCAGAATGAGCTTTTGCAGCAAAACCGATGCACCTGCAGATAGGGATGAGAATAACATCAGCTCTGATGCAGTAAGGAGACACCAATCCCTCCATTACTAAAAGAGGGCTTCTTTCATTTGGTGTACAGAAGTTGAGGAGCCTTACCAGGAGTTACTGAAGGTGGCAACTCCTTCAGTGCGTAACAGAGTATTGCAATTAAAGATGTAGGCCTGGAGCACAGGGCTTGGGTTCAGATCTCTCCCCAGTTAGCCACGAGTTTCAGGGCTGACGTGTGAAGTATTGGTTGAGATTTGAGGTTATGCATATATTGTGCCTGCTATGATCATTTCTCTGTTTTTTCCAGGTCATAGAGAAGAGATATTTCTTAAGAGATGGTAATCAGGTTGGTAATTTTTTCCTACTTTTTTATTTTGTTTCTCCCAATGTCATGAACTGCTGATAGAGACCTTTTTTAAAACACGGGCTTCACGTGACTTAAATGCTCATTTATGCCAGTAGTTGAGTTTTTATATCTGTGGGAGCACACCTGCTTTGAATAGGTGGAGAAATATCTGACTTCTGTCAGCTGGAATGTTTGTCTGTAATGTGATGAGCAGTAAACTAAGTATGCTAACATAGTTGAGGTAAATTGGGCTAACAGGATCTCTTTCAAATCTCTCAGCTTCAGGCTGCTGGCTTGCAAGTTTGGGCCAGAGATGCTGTCTTGAAGGTCAATGAAAGGGCTTTTTTGCACAGATGGAGCTAGCATTTTATATTTTGAACAGATAGTTTTCATAAAACCAGTGGAACTGCAGAAAAAAAACGGCAGTATGATACCGTACTGTAATTAATTCCTAAATGGTTATATAAACTGTTTCCAGTACAGTTGGTAAAGAACAAGTAAAATGACACTCTTTGACAGGCAAGTCACTTCAACTTTCTATTGCCCCTGTTTTCTCATGTGTTGTCTAACATGCAGGTAGCAATGAAGTTCTACTGATCGTGTCAGTGAGGTGCTTGCAAATTATGGTGAATACCATCACAGAAATACTGTGAAATGTATCACTAAGTGTAGCTGAGCTGGAAGTCCCTTAGGGAGAGTGGAAAAAAAGTGAATCCGGAATTATAAAATGCTTACCTTATGTGAGCGTTATGTTCTTATGCATAATAGAAATAAATTTGCTTTTTTTCCTGTTTCAGTTCTGCAAGTTTCCCTTTTATTCTCCCCTCTCCACTCCTACTCACATTCTAGAGAAATTCCCTTTCATGGGAATAATAGCTTAATGCAGAAATCTGATTGTGTGCTGTTTGTTACATGGTGTAAGACTTTTATTTTCTTATTTGATCGTTTCTAGTAGCTAGCCAGAGATTATTTTCTATATGGTCTCATGGCGAAGATTACAGCCTGCTGATTACTACTCTCATTTGCCTTACTGACAACAGCTCAAAAGCTTAAAACAGATCTTAAGCTGCGGACAGTTATATTTAAAGGCAAAATCCAAATTTGAATGGAAGACTTCAATATAAACTCATAATGTTACTATTTGAAATGAGCTATTTAATGTGAATCTTGTGAATATCTTTCTGGGTTTTCTACGACGGGTTCCTTCAATCCCTTTTGTTCTGATTGTACTTTTGTTATAGAATTCTTCATGATGAAAAGAATAATAAGTTTCAAATTGCTTGTAGCTGGGCTTCAATCAGATCTTATGTAAACAAATAATTGTTACTCTTAATTAATTGGCTTTAATATAGAAAATGCTAAAGCAGTTAAGTTTTTAGCTATGGTGTCTTTCTACTTTTGAGTTATAATGACAGCATTTTTCTTTTCTGAATTCCCAAAGCAGTTTGGATTAGATGAACTTCTGTGTAAAACTACGGGGTTTCTCTCAGGGATTATTGTTTTTCAGGCTTGAACAAAATAATTCTTGAATGAATACCTGTCTGTTTAAGTCTTAGGTAGGCCTGACTAAATTTCACTTGTGTTTCTGTAGCGGATTTTTATTTTGGGTAAGCTCTTTGGCTGTCTCCATTTACCAGTGAATTACATAACCTATGCAGTCTACTTCGTATTGTGAATTACATTCTCTTCCCATATCAACCATAAACGCCTTTATTGTCCTAGCACGATCTGTAATGCTTGGCTGACACCTTCCATTTTAATATTCTGTATATCCTATGAGAATATGGATGTTTACTGATTCTGCTGTTTCTGCTTATGTGGAGTTAGAGATTCAAGTTATTCTGAATCATAGTCACACAGTTTTAAGAGTCACCAATATGCCAGCCGTCTAATGCAGTATTAAAGAGCAGTGTATCTCTTTCTTTGGGGGGATTCGTGGCTGCACTGCATTGCAAATGTTTGAAATACCATTAAACCAGATAAGCTTTTGATGGTTTTCAGTAGATTTTTTTTGTAAGTACTCATCATCATGGTGCAACCAGTATATGCAGATAGTCTGCAAAAATAAAGGGTGCTAATTCTTTGTATTATTGCAGCTTTTTCTATTCTGATGGTTTTCTCAAAGCTTTCACCAATTGTTAAAACTGTACTTTCAGCTGTACTACAAGTAAAATGCTGCTGTCTCAGGTTAGAGGCATTAAGTGTCAACAGTTGTTTAATAGAATGTGGTAATAATATTTTATAGTTTTAAGAATGAATGGAGGATAAATTTTTTAATGCATTTGAATCTGGGGGAAAATATGGACTTGGGAATCTCTAATTAAGTGGTTCAAGATTCACTGTACACCTTGCCAAAAAAGCCTAAAGGCTCCTAAAGGAGCTCTACAGGACAAAAGATCCATACTATAGTTTGACATCTTGTTCAATTGATGGTGCTCCTCTAGCACTAGTCTGAAGCGTTTTAGTCCTGATTCTGGGGACAGTGTGGAAGAGGAAGACATTGTTGCAGTCGGGGCGGTAAGAGGCACGTGAGTATGGGTGAGAGGGAACTCCTGCTGATTCTAATGAATTATCTTTTCTGTCTCTAGATTCCTGGCTTCTCAGAAAGAAAGAGATTTGGAGGAGGAACACTGAAGAGCCTTCATTATGATTGAACACTGAAAGAGAAATAGAAGATGACTTCTACAAGTTTCTGACAACATTCTCATTCCCACCGGATGCTTAAAGACAATAATTCTTATGTCAAGCAGAATAAAATGAAATTATGCTTTGGCCAGGTAGACTGCTGAAGCTACTTTTGCCAGAAAAGACTTTAGGAAGAATTTCCAGAAACCTAATTTGAAACCTAAAGTCCTTCTTAAGATTGCCTGGAGATATGGGAACATTTGGGGAAAGTGTGCAATAAATTCAGTGCCTCCCACACCACAGTGGTGAACTATCATGCACAGCACGTATATTTGACATCTTTTTTTCCATTTAGGAAACTTATGGATAGTCTTTGCAATGAATTACATTCATGTTACCTCTAACAGAAAGATGATACTGAATGGGCTTCTCATTTACAGTAAAATGAACAAAACAAGTGAGCAAAATGTAAGAATGAGTAAGGGGTGGTCTGGAAGATAACAGAATGCTATCATTAAATGTGTGGTGTTGTTTCACCTGGAACACGCTATTCAGCCATATTGAAAAGGGATAAAAACAATAGGTGAAAGATGAAAAAGGATTTGAAGCCTAAAAAAATCACAAGTGGAAAACAAATTCTGCTGCTTAAATTAAAATTGCTTACTTTAGAGATGACAAAGTAAATTAGATACTTCTGTTTGTCTTTTCGTAATTGAGTGTTCTTGTTCTTTATATTAAAAGGCAACGTCTTGAAAGATGATGGAAAAAGTAAAGCTTTATACAGTGCTATATGGAACAAATGTGGCATGGTCTTACTGAATCTGAGAGCTTAGAGAATTCAGAAAATGTGAAATATAAGAACATCCAGTGTTAAAATAGATAGAAATGTAAAAGAGGTACAAAGCCCTGAAAAAGAAGAGACCGGGTATGACTATAAAGGAAGTTCTGTGATGTTTCCTTTTCACATTTAGTGCTAAGGACGTGGAAAGGGTATTGGCCTCATCTGCTCTCAGAGTTGTTGGCTTTGCAAATAGCCCAAGCTTTGCAGAGTTTCTCACCTCCCCAGAATTATGTGAAGTGGTGAGAGCCTGATTCGTGGCAGTTTATTGTTTCCTTTTGCTTTTCTCTCCTCTCTCATAGTCACTGCTAATGGTTAAGCCTCTGGCAAAGGCTAACTAAGAGCTGGAGTTAGATATAAATACAGATTGGTAATAAATGGAGGTAGAAGAAAGTAAAATACTGGTATGAAATTGACAGTGAGCTGAGTTCTGCAGTCTCCAGATTACATCTGCCTGCAGCTCTTCTCTAGCAGCTGCCTGGAAATAAATGGAAAGCTGCCTATTGCTGCTAATCAGGCACAAAAATGACAGCTAGGTATACCCGTCAAGCTTATTAAAAATATGAATACTTTTCCTCAGGCCATTTTCAGAAATTGGAAATTTGCAAACGTGAGTGCATTAAGTTTTCAGATGCACGTATAAAATAGGTTATTAGTTTATGCTTAGTTTATGAGCAGGAAAAATAAGGTACCGAAATATTCATAGCAGATAATTCATGTCTGAGCTATGCAGATCAGGACAGCACCAGTATCTGATTCTGCTCCCTTGACAGTGAAAGCTAGAATTGTTTTCTCAAGGTCAGATGCTGTCTTACGGTAATCAGAACTGGAGTCCCTCCTGTTACCAAGGAGCTGCAGAGTAGGACAAGAAAGCCAGTAAGGAGTATTTTTTCCTTCACTCGATGGCTTCTTCAAGAGAATTGGAAGTGTTGCAGAGTAAGGAAGGACATTCTACTGAAAATGCTGCATGAAACAACAGTTGCACAGGTCTTTGATTTGTAAGAAGCAGCTTTCCAAAGTAGCCCTCTTCAATTAATCAAAAAAAAGATCATTGTCTAGCATGCTGTAGGGAAGTCCTAGTTCCAGCTCAGCTGTGTTTGAGCATTTTGCTCCTCAGGCTCCCTAAAGAAGAAACAAAGTCATCAATTCATACTCCAGGAACGGAAGAGAATGCATAGGATTTGTGCCTCAGTGGAACTGAAGGCTATGACAGTCAAGATGTTGGAGCAGATTAGAAGTAGATGCTTTTAGGACAGTAGAAGAGAAGATAAAGGGAACGGTACTGAAAAGAGTGGAGTATGTGGACAAGCAGTGCAAGGTTAGCAGATTGAAGTTGGCTTGAGGGCAGAGCTCTCACTGCAGGCCCAGCTATGCTCCTCTGGGCTCACTCATCTACCTGTGAGCCATATAACACTAGTTTTAAATTGTCATCAGAAAAAGCTGTGTTCATTTTTCTCCCAAATATTTATTGTCCGTGCCAGGTTATTTCCATTTACTATTGAATTGACTTGCTGCATTGTCTGACGAGTGACTTCATGGACGGTCTCACTATCTCATCTACTAAGTGGAGGCATGGCTTTGATGTATCTGTTTATCAAATTGTATCACATGGTTTATCAAATACACTGGGAATTAAAGAGTTTACTTTTTTTTAACAAAAAAAAATTAGTCTGGATGTTTAATTTGAAGAAAATCAGGATCAAAGTTTTTCCAAGCTCTTTGTGTTGTCAAAATATTTATTCCATTAGCACCACCCTCAACTCTGTCTGGCCATAAATACTGCCATAACTTTGATATGGTTAGTTTTAATGCGAAGAAATCCTTTAGACAGCTGACATGTGATTATAATTCTAAAAGGCAAAGGCTACGTTTCTGCGCTGTTCTCTGTCAGCAGTCCTGAGGAATGACTGCAGACCCATCTGGCCGTGATTGCAGCACTTTAGTATTTGTGGTCCTCAATTAGAATAGATTGTTTTATAAAATACTTATGTATGTGGGGTTTTTTTTCCAAGTATTTTTACCCACTTTTCTTGTAGCATTTCATCAGGGCTGAGCTAAAGATGTTAGCATATTCTAGCTATGCTTAAATATAATCCTGAAATGTCATAGTTTTCCCATGCTTGGGGTTAGGATAATTGCAGTATCCCTATTTTGTGGTTTCTGCATTTGCATAGCTAGCATACACTTCAGCTCTCTTTAAATAACTCCATACTATTTTGCTTTGTTACAGTAGCTTCTCTTCTCCTAAATGCAATACAGTGGCAGAATGGGTAGTGAATAACAAATTAGACAAACCATAGGAATTGGCATAAACTCAAGCAGGCACCGTTGGCCTGCTGAATATGTGTAGTGTGTATCCAGGTGAGGGATGACCATCCCAGCTCTTTTTTCCATTGATTTCACCCTTACTCACTGTCTCATCTTTTCCATGCTTCTGCTTTCTCCCTCTCTTAAACTGGTTGAACATCAGTTTTAAATAATCACTAGAGAAAAGCTGTGTTCATCTTTCTCCTAAATGTTCATTATGCAGCCCAACCCTGTTTGGTTTTGGTTGGTTTTTATTTATCACAAGCAAGAGTGACTAGCTAGATCATCTTGTGCCTGTGTTAACACAGTGGTGCGAGTCTAACATCTTAGTTATTTTAATGCAAATAGATCTCCAGTCTAGATTAAGATTCTGATCTATTTAAATGTCAGCAGGTTGCCACAATTATGTGTATTTTTTTCCCTTTAGGACAAGGCGCTGTGCAGTAGAGCTGATGAAGTTGCATTTATTTTTAAGAGAAGTGATAGGTCCACTTCAGAAATCACAATGAGAAACCCAAATCCGTTTCACTGCTGTTTGCCCCTCACCTTTTTCAGCTGCCGACAAGACACTGCAGCTCCAAGCTTGAGGCTGTGGCACCAGGCACTTTCTCTGTGCTGCACTTGACTCCTCCTGTGTTTCAACTTCCATTTCTCTGCCTTCCCCTCCTCATGCCTTGTGTGAGCCTACTGTCTGTCTTTTCTCTGTCCCTCCAGTTCCCTTTCTTGGTCCCCGATTTCTTTCCCTGTCTGACCACTCTGTCTCCCCACTCTTTTTGTGCTCCCTCTTCCCCCCACCTTTCTCTGTTTCTTTCCACCTTGATGTCTTTCTTGTTGTCTCACTTGCTTTCTGTCTCTGTTTTTTTGTCTTTTGTCTCCCCCACTACATCTCTCCCTGCCTCTGTCTCTCCTGTTCTCTCCCTCTCCTGTCTCCCTCCCTGATGTCTGTCACAGGCACACACATTACTTTTACCCCTTTTGTCTAAAATGGAGCTCCTCCATCTATGTTCTCAGAAACACATTCCCAGATGCTCTATACCTAATGCTTAGTGCAAAGTGTCAGGGAAGACGGTTCATGCATGTATTTCAAGGTGTGTAAGACTTCAGTGCACACACGGGTGTGAGGTATAGCAAATGAGCACAGAGCCTCCCTTCTTCCCAAAGGGCTTGGCAGAACTTTCTGGTTGGTTTATGTCTACCTTCTTCACTGAGGGCATAGAAGCATGAATATGTCCTAAATAAGGAAAATCCTCAGAACTGCCTTCTTGATTTCCGAACAGAAATACAGGAAACCGATATGTTAAGTAACCTTAAATTCTTCAGAATGTATGTGTTTCTGGCTTAGTAGCAAATAACGGGATTGGCTGCTCTACAGCAGTCTTTAGAAAAGGTGCCACTGGCTTTATTTATGTTGAACCTATCCAGTAATGGGGTTTTGGGGCAACTTTAATACCAATTTTCATTATTGATAATAACAATAATATTTGCAGAGGCAGCTTCAATATGCTCCGTCTATCACAAATGAGATACGAACTGCTGTGCCAGAGCCTGCAGTCAATAGATTTTTCAGTGAGGTATGGTGAAGTCTGTGCTTGAGTCATCATTTCTCAGTTGATAAGGAGGTGACAGGCTTTACCAGGAGAAAAACTGCTTCTGCTTTTCAGCAAAGAGAGCTTAATCCTTCTATATTTCCCTTTCTTTTGTTAGCCAGCTCTTCCCATTAGAACTCTTGTTCCTGTCTTACTTTCCTTAAGAGGATGCCGGATTCTTTGATTCCTTTATAGGGCTGAGCATGTCTACAGCTTAGTACGCTAGTTTTCTTTGACAAAAAGCCATTATCATTATTGATGAACCTGTCACTGGCTGGCAAGTTACCAGAAAGTACTCAGAGGTAAAGCTTTCCTTAGGGTGTGCTTTGCTGCAGCACTGTGTATTAGGTCCTCTGACAGGCGCTGATTTTGGAAAAAACATCAGGTAGATGTTAAGTGGAAGAGGGAAAGGAGGACAAAAATAAGTAAGTCCCAATCCTCTTCAAATGTCCAATCACCTACAAAGAGCTTCTACCCAGTGAGAAACCACTACATAGCTGAAACACTGGCTTTACAAACAGGAGCATTGTTCTTAGCATTGTCCACTTGTGCTACTGTAGTGTATTGTAATATCTGATCAGCAGACAGGGAAAATGGAGAATAGGATCCCTTTGTTTTCTTCATAGTACATCAAAATGAACAGTGAAGGACTTAAGTCTTCATCACTAACATTAACATCACTAACAGCAGCATACAGGCTTTGCAGTTGTGCAGGCAGAGCTGCAATCATGAAATCATAGAGTCATAGAATGGCTTGGATAGGAAAGTACCTTAAAGATCATCTTGTTCCAATCCCACTGCCATGGGCAGGGTTGTGACACACCAGATCAGGCTGCCCAGGACCTCATCCAACCTGGCCTTGAATGCCTCCAGAGATGGGGCATCCACAGCTTCTTTGGGAAACCTGTTCCAGTGCCTCACACCCTCTGAGTAAAACATTTTCTCCTAATACCTAATCTAAATCTCCCCTCTGCCAGTTTAAAACCGTTCCCCCCATCCTGTCACTATCAGACCATGTCAATCTCCCTCCTGTTTGTAAGCTCCCTTCAACTACTGGAAGGCCACACTGAGGTCTCCCTGGAGCTTTCTCTTCTCTACACCGAACAAGCCCAAATCCCTCAACCTTTCTTCATAGGAGAGGTGCTGCAGCCCTCTCATCATCTTTTGTGGTCCTCCTCTGGACCCACTCCAACAGCTCCACGTCTTTTTTGCACTGGTGGCCCCAGGCCTGGAGGCAGTACTGCAGGTGAAGCCTCACAAAGGCAGAGCAGAAACAAACACCTCCCTCTCCCTGCTGGCCATCCCTCTTTTGATGCAGCCTGGGATACTGTTGGCCTTTTGAGCTGCAAGTACATGCTGTTGGCTTGTATCAAGCTTTTTATTCACCAGAACCCCCAAGTCCTTCTTGGCAGCGATGCTCTCAAGGCATTATTTTCCCAGTCTGTACACATATCTGGGACTGCCCCGACCCAAGTGCAACACCTTGCAGTTGACCTTGTTGCATCTCATTTAAGTTCACGTGGATGTACTTTTCAAGTTTGTCCAGATCTCTCTGGACAGCATCCCTCTCTTCTATTGTGTCAACTGTACTACTCATCTTGGTGTCATCTGAAAACTTGTTGAAGGTGCACTCAATCCCTCTGCCTGAGTTATTGATAAAGATATTAAAGAGCATTATCTCAAGACAAACCCCTGGAGGGACACCACTTGTCACCAGCCTCCACCTGGACATAGTGCCAGTGACCATAACACTCTGGCTGTGGCCATCCAACCAATTCTTTATCCACTAAGTACTCCACCATTCAAATCCATATCTTTTCAATTTAGAGATAAGAATGTGGTGTGGGAAATTAAGTATGATTTCCAGAAGCAGAGTCTAAAAAGATCTTGAAATTAGATGTAGTTTCCTGACAGTGAGAGTGATGTCACCTGAAACAGTAGAGGAAAGCACATTTGTCATTGTTTGATTTTCTTTCAGAGTAGAATTAGTAGTTTCTGAAAAGTGTTCTTTAATACAGCTCTGAAGAAAAGTCCCCCAGAATACTTAGAAGGAAGCTGATTTAGATGATTGAAGCTATCTGTGCTCTCCAAAGAGACTATGAATTCTATCTTTCTCAGTTTAGTTTCTTAGTCATCCTTTACTGCAAATACCATGAAGTTCAGGCGTATTTTCTTTTTCCTGCTTTGAAATTATTTCATTGAGATAGATCTTATTGTGCCCCTTGGGCTTAACAATGTACAGAAACTTTGGTTCCATAGCTAATGAAAGTGCACAGGCAAATTCCTCCTCAGCATAGCCTTCTCTCAAGATATCAAATGCCCTACAAGCACATAAATAAAAATCCGGCTTCTTTCTTGGCTAGATCAACTGAAGTCAGTGCTGTGTGAACCATCCAACCCAATGGACAATCATTTCTTTTTACGAGGAGACAGAGCATGAAATAAAATAGTGTGCAATTAAACCATGCACTTCTATGTTCCCTTTGACCTGAAAGTTAACATTTACAAAGGGAATATGAACCACTGGCTTTGGGTTAAAGATTTATTAAAAGCCAAGGAGGCCTAGTGGCTCTGAAGTCTAGGACTAAGCTTAGAGTTGTATCTTGATATGTGATGCCATCCTCTCTTCCTGAGGTTTGTTCTGCCCTGGCTTACATGGGCTTGATGGGCTGTCATATCCCTGATGAAAAAAAAAAAATCATATCACAAAATTCAGTGACTATCCAACAGGAGCCACCCTCCTTGGCTGCTCAGGGGGAAGGACAGAAGAGACCAAGGTGACTAAATGTTCTCCCATCTCCTGGAAGTGGTTTTTCTAGCCTGAAGGCAGAAGCATCACAGCAAAGTGAGCAGGTGGCTTCTCCAGCCTCTATCCATGCAGCATCTGTTTTTTCGCGACAAGAAGTGTGTGCTCTCTACTGCAGATGACTTTTATGACCCTTCCTGCACAAATAAATGATAATAATTAACCTGTCTGGCATCTGCTGCTGAATTGTCCCAGAAAAATGAAAGGACGTATTTCATAATGGCCACGCTACAAAAAAAGTACATGTTATTAAAAAAAGCCTTTTTGCCACAAAGCTGTTGGCAGTGCTAAAAAAAAAAAGTGTAAATATTGCTTTATTGTCTCGTATTATGATGAGAGATCTAAGACAACTCCTGTAGCATTTGTTAGTTTGTAAAGGGTTAAAAATAGAGGAAAAATGCAGGTTAGGAACAATGAAATCACAGGCAGAAGTGAATGAATATTTTAATAAATGCATACATTAATGAGTGCATTTTAGCTGGACAAAGGAAAGACTTCCCAGTTTACCAAGATCTCTCTACAAAGCCTCTCTGTCCTCAAGGGAATCAACAGCTCCTCCCTATTTAGTGTCATCTGCTTAAGAAGCTGTAGGCCCTGCTCTGGCTAAAGTATGCCCTAAGGGACAAGAATTACAGTAAAGGGACAGTGAAGAACATATAGCCTTGCCTCTGTCACATGGCACTGAACCAGAAAATGCATATGGAGAGCATAGGGAGGGAAAGGCCAGAAGTCCCTTGTCTCTCCCTCCCTGTTTTTTCCCCAGTACTCATGTCATTCATCCCTCAATGCCCCACCACCTGAACTTGAAGATGATTCAACAGGAAAAAAAAAAGTATCTTAATGCACTTGCTATAAAGTTAAGTTATTTGAATCCCCCTTGTCTATTGGGCCAAGCATAAGCTGTCTCATCTTCCATTTGAAAGGCTTTTCCCATTCTCCTCTCATCTTCCATTCACCATTGATATGCTGAACACCAGATGCCATTTCCAAGCTGTTACATTTTCAAGCAAACCCCCTGGTACTTTCATTCTACCTCTCTGACACAGATGAGCTCCTTGCACATCTTTGCAAAGCTGCCTCACAATGCTTGTGAGAATAGATTTCAGCTAAGCAGCTGCTGGTATGCAGTTACCATGCAGGTGCGTATATATCACGAGATGTATGGCTGTAACAGTCAATACCATGTTTTTTACATTTCTCTTATGACTTTCATCATATATTGCAGCTGCAGTCTCTCTGGGGTAAAGGCCACGTGAAGCCATGCACTGGGCAAAGGTCATAAACCCAGAAAGGGAGCTGAAAAAACACTGCACATTCTTAAAGCTCATTCTCCCACCATTGATTTATTTTGTTTATGAATCATGTTTATGTGATAGCAATTCATTGTGACTATGAATCATATTTATGATTCATACAGCAACGAAGACAGTTGCTATAACATTAATAAAGTACCTCTGTACTTAATATTTCATAAGATCTATATTTAAGAGCCCCTGCAACTAACTAAAGGAGTTGGCAAAGCTGAATCACAGAATAGCTGAGGTTGGAAGAGACCTCTTGAGAGCATCTAGTCTGATATGCCTGCTTAAGGAGAATCAACTGGAGCAAGTTGCCCAGGACTATGTCCAGTTGGGTTTTGAATACCTTCACCACTGGAGAATACAAATCGCTCTTGGCAACATATTGCAGTGTGACACATGAAGGACAACAAGACAATGGGGAATAGTCTATGGATTTATGATTTACCTCTTAAGATGGAAAGGCTGGGTCAGAAACACCACAGACGTGTTAAAAAGCTTTCTTTTCTGCATTTCATATAATTTGGAGATCAATAAATCAAAAAGGCCAGCAACATTATTTCAACAGCATCTCGTTATGTTTTTCCCTGCATAGAATGGAAAAGCAAGGGTAGACACCCTGATAAGCTTTGAAACATTGCATAGCATGTCAAGTGAGTAAAATGATTACAACTTACGTTAGAGAAGAAAACAAGAACAAGCAGGAAGTAGGTCTGCCCATAGTTGGGAGGGCTGCTCCAAAAGTAATGTCTCATATTCTATTATGTTAGCTCACAAAATCAGAAGTGGATGTTGGTGGTATGACAGTAAAGGTTGAACCTTCCTGACAATATCCCATTACATTTTGATGCTGTGTGACAGATGGGAGCAGAGGGGCAATCTGACAAAATGACATCTGACATGGAAATTTGGGTGAAGCAAAGGTGTGTCATTGAATTCATCCATGCAGAAAAAATGGCACCCACTGACATTCATCAATGCTTGCTGAACATTTATGGAGACCAAACAGTGGATGTGAGCACAGTGAGGCGGTGGGTGGTGGGTGTCAGCAGTGTCAACAATGACATGAAAGACAAGCCACATCCTAGGTGGCCATGCAGATTTTGACAAGCACGACATGCAGGCTCTTCTTCATTGCTGGCAAAAATGCACTGCTAATGGTAGTAACTGTGTTGAAAACTAGTGTTCTGTAGCTGAGAATTTGCTCCATTAAATAGCGTTATTGTGCTCTTCGTGGCTGTTGTAGTTTTTATTGAAATAAATGGGAGACATTACTTTTGGAGCATCCTACATAAAAACAAGACCTTTATTTTAATCTGTCATGCCAGAAGAAGACAAGTGAGCAGGACCTGTAAAAACGTATTGAGCAAAATGAAATGTAGGTTCTCAAAGAGCAGTGTAAGATGAAATCCTACTGCATGGCTCAAGAAGGGGGAAGCGATCTTGAAGCCCCTGAAACTTTGTAGCTTTGTTTTCCAAAACAGGTAATTCTTCAATGTCAGAAAATGTGAGATAAACTCTACTCTTAAATATTGTCTGGTAGGAAAGGAATCTCCAGGGTAGGTGGTAGGTGCTGGGTACTTTATTTCTTTGGCTATGATGAATCACTGTTCAGGGTTTTCTAAATTGTTTGCAGCTCTCTTTGAGGTGGAGAATTCCTTGGTGCTGACATGATTTCTTATGGCAATGCTAGAAGAGGCAAGGGTATGGAGAAAGCCTTCCTTGGTATATGGTAAGATGGCAGACAGTAACTGAGAGCTAAAGAAGGCTTATAACTTGGAGACTGTTATGTCTATAGTCTTCCAGAGCGTAGCACAAGGGACTCCAGGTCTATGGTTCAGACTTTCAGGCGCTCTCAAAATAAAATGATCGATATTCCCAGTTGAACTTGTCCCCCGTGCACCCACATTGTAATATGAAACAATTTTCATCTGTTTTAGAGAAAACATCAGCTAGGCACTGCTGCCTAACAGTGCACAATCAGGTTAGCTAAGTCTGTTCCTGGTGACTACGTGACACAGCCTCTAGCTTCATGAAGCCAGAGGAGCTAAACTCAGCCCCTCACAATCTCTAAGCAAGGAAAGTTGAAGGCAGTAGGCCAGTCCTGATCTCAAGCAGGCAGAAATCCCCATAGAGTTTGAGAAAGTGTGGGACACTTCCTTTCTTAGGTCATCTCTCCACAACATTCATGGTCCCTGCTGGTTATGAGGCACCAGCTCCAGATAGTGCTGTCAACTAATGTCTTGCTTCTTTCCGGACAAGTCTTCGACTACATCTCTCTATCTCCATTTCCAGGTAATTTCCCCACAGCCCATGTCTCCAGAGCTGCACCTGTGCTTGCTTTGTTTCTGTTCACTCAGTGTGTGCCGTGCGTAAAACAGCATGCAAAATGAAGACAGACTGCCTCAAAACTTGCCAGCCACGTCAACAAGCAAAAATGCAATCAAGGAGCTGGTGAGGTGTTGTGGTCTGCTTTGGCTGCGGTGCTCCTGCTTCTGGAAGACAAGTATTGTAGGAACAGAGGAGATGCTGCATCCAATTTTAGGCCCCTCAACATCGGGCTGACTAATGGCTGTAAGTTGAATGGTGGTCAGCCAAGGTGCTCAGGGGCCGGGGCCCTCCTCTAATGAGGGACTGGGCTGGTTTGGCCTGTAGATCATGCAGCCTTGGGAGAACCAAAACTGTGGGGAGGATACCAAGAAGATAGCACCCACCTCTTCACAGTAGTGCATGATGGGATGAGACAACTACCACCAACTGAAACATGGGAAGACTGAGCTGCATAGAAGTTACACTTTTTGACCATGAGAACAGCTGCCAGGTGAGGCTATGCATTCTCCATCCTTAGAAGTCTTCAAGACAATACTGCATAAAGCCCTAGGTGGCCCGATATGATCTCAGAGCTCGCTTTGATTTAAGCTGAATATTGCTGTAGTGACCTTCTCAAGTCCTCCCTGACCAGAATTATTGTGTCATCCTAAGGCCAGAGGGGATATCCAAGGAAAACTACCCCTTATCAATAACCACTGTCTTATAGAATCATAGAATCATTAAGGTTGGAAAAGACTTATAAGGTCATTAAGTCCAACCATTAATCCATCCTCACCATGCCCAATAACCATGTCCCTTGGTGCTGCATTTACACAGTTCTTGAAACACCTCCATGGATGGTAACTGCACCACTTCCCTGGGCAGTGTGTTCCAGTGCCTCACCACTCTTTCTGAGAAGAATTTTTCCCTAATATCCAACCTGAACCTTCCCTTGTGCAACTTAAGGTTACTGCCTCTCTCCCTATCCCTCATTAAGTGGGAGAAGAGCCCAACACCTACCTCTCCACAACCTCTTTTCAGGGAGCTATGGAAAGCATTAAAGTCTCTCTTGAGCCTCTTCTTCTCCAGACTAAACAATCTTGTTTCCCTCAGCCACTTCCCAAAGACTTGTGCTGCAGACCCCTCATCACCTACGTTGCCCTTCTCTGAACACGCTCTAGGGCCTTAGTGTCTTTCCTGTAGTGAGGGGCCCAAAACTGAACACAGTACTTGAGGTGCTGCCTCACCAGAGCTGAGTACAGAGGGACAATCACCTCTCTAGTCCTGCTGACTACAACATTTCATACACCACGTTTACTCTTTTGTAGCAGTCAGCCTAGTTTGCCAGAACTGTCACTGGAAGAACAGGCAGCAGAGCTGGAGCCATTTTGTCACATCCACAAAGAACTGTTTTAGAGCAATGTCTACACCCAGTGCTAGCGCTGCTCAAAGGCATCTCCTTTCTCTGCAGACCTTAAAAAATGGCAGCTGGTGGTGCAAGGGTCGTGCAAGGAGGTTTTTGGAGAAGACAGGCTGTTAAGAGCAGTCCCTCTCACAGCAGTATGGCAGGAGGAAACTGGTCACTGCTCTGGATGTGAGGTCTCCCAGGGTGTTCCAGGGAGAGCAAGACATTAACCACAGAGTCACATCTAAATCTGAATGCTTGCCTCACAGTAGAGCAGGCCACAGAAAGGAAAAAGTATTGCTACTTTTTTTTTTTTTTTAAAGATAGAGGAGTATTCAAAGTAAAAAAAAAAAAAATCAAATAAAATCAATTGATCTTTTTTTTCCTGCAACTTCTGGAAAGGCAGAGTTGCTTTCATTAGTATTCTGTGCCACCTGCTTGCTTCTGCTCCTTCCTTGGCAACAGCTTTCCTGAAAAATATTAATATTTCAGAGTTCTGTAAGTTTTGTTCGCCAGCTCTAATGGTAAAGTACAGAGCCATCCCCTGCCTCTGGCCCCAGAGTGCTGTGTAATGTTGCCGCGCAGTGCTGCACCAATATCACTGACTTCACCAGCACAGGGATATGATCCCTTCTATCCCCTAAGACCAGATGTGACGTGGCTCAGAGGCATAATGAACAAATGCGTGTTTACGCATTTAGAGGGTCATACACAAAAATTGCTAGAGGTGCGATTTACAATAGAGGCTCATAAATAGGTTGCAAAAATGACTTTTCCTTGTTCTTAAATGCCTTGTCTTGTTTTCTCACCCATGTGTAGGAACTATGACCCCTTGTTTAAAAGCTGATGAGAAAAAGCAGTGGTGACAGTGTCCCCCTTGCCTCCTTTTCTTATTTCCAAACTCTTCCCAGGACTGGCCCAGGGGGAAGGCTGGTGTTTGATTAAACACAGGCTGGGCTGAGCAAACAACCAGAGCTCTCTTGGACTTTCTCACTTCCAGCCTGTGACCCGCTCAGCTGGGTTGATGCAGCCCTCCTGGCTGGACAGACGCGCTCTCACAGACATCTGAAACCACGTCAGGCTGCATTGGCTATTTAGCTGCTTGGGGTTTGCATCTGCTGGCAAAGGAGGAAGACCAAGAGGACCATGACGAGCTTGAAGGTGAGGGGCTGCGAGTGCTGGGGCTGAGAGTGCTGGGGCTGCCTCCGCTTGTCATCCCCTCCGTGCCCCTCATTTGGCACCAGACCACCCCAACCAGTCCCTCTGGAGGGGCTGGTGGAATGAGGTGCAGGACAGTGAGCTGTGTGGTTGAGGTCTGGTGACTGGTTTTGGCTGGAGGTAACATGTCTCATTTAGTTGTGATGTGACTCCCTTTTGTGTTTCAAGGTGTGTTTAAAAGATCTCTCAAGAATATAGGATTTTGCTCTGTTTCACCCAGATGGGCTATTATCACTTTCTTCCCCTTTGGAAATCATTCTTGTTCTGGCTGGGCCTGTTCAGGACCTCTGCATGGCATTATTTGTTCTTCCCCTTTCCCTCTTGCCCGGCTGCCAGGGGGTGTTTCCCCCTCAGCCTATGAAATTTGGCCACTAACATTTGCCCAGCTCTTCCCCAGTGTCCTAGGGAAGCTCCATCCTGGGTCAATGTCTCCATGTAAATGGAAAACCCAGTGCCAGTTCCTCCTGACAAGCCATGCCCTTCAATCCAAGCACAGAGTGGATTGGAAGGAGGGCAGGATGTTGCTCTATTGTTCATCTATAGGACTGCAATCTCAAATTTTGCTAGCACATTTGTGGTGTAGGGGACCAGGTCATTGTTACAACGGGTGAGGTCTCACCCCAGGACCTCTGTGTTCTTCCCCAAACTTAGGTGCTTGCACTGTTAGGAAGCCGTTTTATTTTCACCCTGCTGCTGCCCGTATTTTCATTAATCCTCCTGTGGGTTTGTCTTAAACACGACCATGTTGGCCCCTCTGAGCTGGGACAAGGCACTGAGCTGTTTGTGCAGAGATGAATGTTGCTTTCGTGCGTCCTGCAGCAGCAGCAGATAGAGAAATGTATTATGCAGCGTTTGAAGAAGGGCCTTAATTATCTTGCAGCCCATGTGTTCAGACTTCAAATGCAATTTTTTCCCATCCCTGCTGTCTAATCTGGTGAACAAAAGGTTATGGTTTATAGGTCAGAGCGTGACACCCATTGCGAGCTCTCTGCTTTGCATCCCAGTTATTGCAATCAATGTGCTTTGCTGAATTTTTAATGCTGTGCTGCGCTTTCATCTCTCCCGTTTTACTGAAAAGCAACAAAACAAAAACAAGGTGGAATCAGACACACTCCTGAGATCCTGTTTACATAAAAATCTACAGGATCATGAACAAAATAATAACGATAATTAAAAGCAAAGTGTTTCACAGAGAAATCACCTACCCAATTACTAAAACAGTCCCTGATTAGTTAGGAGCCATGGATGGGGGAGCAGGGACTGAGAGGGAGGTCACTGCCCTGTGCTGTGTCATGGAGAAGAGCTGGTAGTGGAGAAGAAGGGTTGGTTTTGGAAAATGAGAAGTGGTCATGGAGATGAAAGAGAGGTAACAGAGAAGTAGGTTTGGCCATGGGGAAGAAGGGTTCTCCATGAAGAATGGCTGATCATGCAGAAGAAGGGTTGCAATGCCCCAACACACCTCATTGCCCCTCTGGCTCACAGGGGATGAGAGCAGCCAGCCCAACAACTGTGGCCACACTCTGGAGGCAACAGACAAGGAAAGCCATTCATTAGGAGGTTTTCAGCCTTTCTGAGCCATGCTCAAAGCTGGACCTGAGTACTGGTTTTCTCTTGCTGCAAATCATCTGAGCTCTATGACATTTTTACCATCCCTCAGCACTGGTTTACTTGGAAAATAAACCCACAGGCAAATAAAACCAGAAAAGAAAAAGAAATAAATAAACAAAATCTCTACTTCCCAGCCAGAATGTGAGCATGCAAGTAGCAATCTTTAACTCCCCAGCCGTGCATCTACACGTGGGATCTTGAGCGGGATTTTTTAGCAAACCACATAGCGTTCTGTACTGACCCCTGAAGGAAAGGCAAGGAGGCAACCCTCCCCTAGGGAAAGACAAAAGAAAGTGAGTGAATGAGAAAAGCCACACCAAACAGCAGGGTGAAACCTGGAGCAATGAAACCTCAGGACGATAAATCACCATTAGGAGATGGTCTGACTCCCACAGCTGCAGTCCTGCCCGCCAGAGGGAAGTGCCTTTTTTTTAGCCTTCAACGCAGTTACCTGAGGACTTTTTTTTTCCTTAGCAGAGAAAAACTGATTTGCTTGAACAATGATGCAGCAGCTTCTCCCTGCGCTCCCAAAAAAGACTGTCCACCAGCTTTAAGCCTCAGTATTTTGCAGACAGAGTTGATGTTCTGCAAAGCAGTTATATTAACCCTCCCTACACTGTGCATCCTTAAGTGCCCCTTTCTTCCCCTGTTTGCAGAGGCTGGCCTGCCAACCAGAGCTCCCTCCTGCCTCCACCCTTTACTGCCAGTGAAGGAGAATGCAGTGGGGAGATGTGGGTTTATTCTGGAAGTGCTGCAGTTCCAGCAGATAGTGCTGCATTTCCGTTCAAAAGAGAGGAAAAAAAGAAAAAAAAGGCAGAAATGCTCCAGCACGATACCTTTGCCAAGGGTGTTTAGGTGGCCTGCTGCTTTGCATATCAATGTGCTTTGTGCACAAGCAAGTGGAGAGCAGAGTGCGTAAGGAGAGATCCATCCTCCCCGATTCTAGAGAGAGCAGAGCTTCTGGCCAGCCTGGGTCCCTCTGGAAAGGGACTCTTTTTTTACAAATAGCTGACAGGCACCTGAGAAAAACTCATGTTTTTGGAGCAAAATCTGAGAGCAGGGGGAAGAAATCCAGGCACCGCAATAACAAACAGAATCCGGCTCTGCTCAAGGCAACGGCAGTGTTATTCTGCCCAAGCTGGACAGGTGGGCAAACACCTAGTTCCAACTTGAGCTAAATGCACTCCTGCCTACCCTAGAAGATGGGGCTGCAGCAAGTTTTGTGCCAGGGGAGTGGTTTCCACACTGAAAGTAAAGAATTCTGAAAAGGTCGATCTAAAGCCGGGAGGTCTGAGTGAACAAGCTGCCTCTCAGCAGTACCACGAGCGCCTTCAGGCTGCGTGCAGGGAGAGGGACAGCAGGCAGCATGAATATTTAACTCTGTTGCCGGGCCACGAGGCTGAGCCATTGATCGCTGCCAAAATACCTCTGCATTCATGCAGGGTGCAGTGGGGCTGCTTCGTTCTGTAGGATCAGAGGGACAGCCTCTCCTGGGGTCCTGCAGCCCCCGGCTGTGCCCTCGCACAGACCATGGTGGACAAGTCCCTCACCTGTACACTGCCCTAGGACTCTAGATGATCACCTTAATTTTTGCCTGCTGCCATGGTGGGCAGCTCACACCCCACTGGGTGACGCTCATTTAGGGCAAATCAGTGAGATGCTTAAGTCCCAGCAGAGCCTCCTTTCCTCCCCCATCCCAGCTAAGTCCTGACCTTTCTTGTGATGGCGATGGAGATGTGTCACGAGAGCCATGCAACCAAATGACCCCCAGTTTCAATTTCTGGCACAGAATGTCACGAAAATGTACACACAGGCCCAGCAGAAGAGCGGGTCCTGTCTGTGCTTCTCAGCCCACCACTAGGTTAGCTAGTGAAGTTGACCTGGGAGATGGGAAGATGGTGCATGGAAGCAAGCAAGCAGAACACTTGGGGAAAGTCTCAGTGCATGCAAAGAGTGTGGAAAGAAAGCATGGGAAAGGGATGGGTGAGTTGCTTGGGGAGGTTTCAGTTGTGTTTTCAAAACACTGAAGAATTTGTGTGATTTACTTTACAGTACATGTCAGGATTTGGAAATGAACATGTTTCTGAGGACCCGCGCTGTCCAGGAGCTCTACCAGAGGGACAGGTACAGAGTTTGTGAAAATGCTTAATTAGAAAGACATGGAGCAGAATGAGTTTCTGTTCCCTGGGCTTCTTTTTAAATTAATGTGTTTCCTTTCTCTCTGCCACAATGAAAGTCTTCAGGAGCCTCCCTTATGCAGGATGTGAATAATAAGATGCTGGCAAAAACCAGAATTAAATACTTCCCATCATGCCTTCTATGTTTAAGAAGCTTACTTGTGAGACACCAAGTTTTGCTTGAGAGCTGCAACTTGCATGGCCTTCCTCTGCACAGCAGCACCTTTTCAGAAAGGATTTGGGAATGGAAGTGGCTTGGGCATGCTGGGTAGGAGGGAACTGGTGCGGGGATGAGTCATAGCAGAAGTCTGAGGCTTGGCATGGGGACAGCGCTCACTCCTGTGGATCTCAGCAGGAATGGGTTTAATTCAGTGGGGTTACTGGCCTTTGGCAGGATGGCAGCTGCCCTCTATGGAGCTGTCATAAGCGGGCAGATCAGTGGTTAGAAGCAGACAACTTTGGAACACATTCTATTAAAATACGCCTTGTTGGATTGTTTTAATGGAGGATTCATTTCCCATTTGGTGCTGTGCACTCAGTCCCTTCTCTCCTTTCTGTGGGTCTCCTTATGGCAGCAGGAATTCCCGGCTGGCTTTGCAGAGGTACCCCACCAAAGCGCAAGGACAGAGTTTGGGCTCAGCGTGGGAAGAGTTAATAGAAAACCTGACAGTGAAATAGATGGAAAATCTTCAGTCCCAAGGGTGGATCCTTTCTCCACTGCAGTATTTATAAGATCAGCATCTGCAGTCGTGCTGGCTCAGATAAAAATGACAAGGGCTATTGATCCCCCTGCTCCAGTGTGCACCCTTGCCAACAAGACAGAGTTTGGGAGCTTTTCCTCTTCCTGATGCTCCCCAGGCAGGTGATGCTGCAGAGTGACCCAGCACAGCAGGGACAGGATTCTGGGCTAGAGCCTGCCAAAGGGAGGGGGGCAGTGAACAGCGTGTGATTGCCAAAAAAGAGAAAGTGTAATAATATACAGTCCATAAGTGCTGGGAATAACTCCCTTTACTATGGTGCTCTCACTGCATTCTGGTGCTCGCGGCATGCTCCCACAGCCCATGTGCCTCCCGCTGGCTGTGAGAGCCTCCAGGAAATACTGCAGTAGGACTGGATTTTAGGTTGGGCCAGCATGCAATGGGCATCCAGCATCCTGAAAGCGGGGGTGTAGGGCTGCCGGGGCTTTTCACAGACTGAATGGGGTTTGAAGTGCCTCACATCCTTCACTGCTGGTTCCTCTTTCTCCCCACTGCAGAACAACCCGCAGGTCTGCCCCTATGGCCTCTACGCGGAGCAGCTCTCGGGCTCAACCTTCACCTGCCCCCGGGCCACCAACAGGAGGAGGTATGATGGCGGCATGTGTTGGGACAAATCAGGACACATGCAAGTGCCCTTGAATGCCTTGGGACACAGGTGGCGGGACAGTGACACTAGCCCTGGATGGAGAAACCTTTTCTGGGCAGAACCCAAGTGTCAGACTCATGTGTTTCTGAGGGGTTTCTGAGATGTCCATTCTTGGGCTGTCATTGCCCACTCTGCAAAGGTGATGGGCTCCAGTGGCACAGGATGACATGGTTTGGATTGGCACACACTCTGCTGGGTGAAACACTGGCTGGATAGCCAGGCCCATAGAGTTGTGTTCAATGGAGTTAAATCCCGTTGGTGGCCAGTCATGAGTGGTGTCCCGCAGGGCTCAGTACTGGGGCCGCTCCTATTAAACATCTTTATCAATGATCTTGATGAGGGAATTGAGTGCACCCTCAGTAAGTTTGCAGACAACACCAAGTTGGGAGAAAGTGCTGATCTGCCAGAGGGTAGAAAGGCACTACAGGGGGATCTGGATAGACTGGATCAACGGGCCAAGGTAAACTGTATGGGTTTCAATAGGGCCAAGTGTCAGGTCCTGCACTTTGGTCACAACAACCCCAGGCAACCCTACAGGCTTGGGGAGGAGTGGCTGGAAAGCTGCCTGACGGAGAGGGACCTTGGTGTGCTGATGGACAGTCGGCTGAATATGAGCCAGCAGTGTGCCCAGGTGGCTGAGAAGGCCACTGGCATCCTGGCTTGTGTCAGGAATGGTGTGGTGAGCAGGACTAGGGAAGTCATCCTGCCCCTGTACTTGGCACTGGTGAGGCCCCACCTCGAGTACCGTGTTCAGTTTTGGACACCTCAGTACAGAAAGGACATGGAGGTGCTGGAGCAGGTCCAAAGAAGGGCAACAAGGCTGGTGAATGGCTTGGAGAATGTGCCCTACAAGGAGAGACTGAAGGAACTGGTGCTGTTTAGTCCGGGGAAGAGGAGGCTGAGTGGAGACCTTATTGCTCCCTTCAAATACCTGAAAGATGATTGCAGTGAGAGCGGGGCTGGTCTCATCTCACTGGTGACAGGTGACAGGCCGAGGGGAAAAGGCCTCAAGTTGCACCAGGGGAGGCTTAGGTTGGATATCAGGAAAAACTTCTTTACAGAAAGGGTTGTTTAGCACTGGAACAGGCTCCCCAGGGAGGTGGTTGAGTCACCATCCCTGAATGTGTTTAAAAACCGTTTGGATGTGGTGCTCAGGGACATGATTTAGCGGTGGTTGTTAGAGTTAGAGTAGTATGGTTAGATTGCGGTTGGACTTGATGATCTTGAAGGTCCTTTCCAACCTGAGCAATTCTATGATTCTGTGATTCTGTGGTGATCCCACCACTTTTCTGAACCTTGAAGGAAGGTGGCACAAGCTCTTCAGCAGCCAGCTCGGCAGCTGTATCACACTAGGCAAGGGGCTGGCAGCTCTCACAGTGCTCAGAAAGAGACCCCCAGATAATACTCAGACAGTGATGGAGGCATGGGGGACTTCCTGTGGTACTAGGAGGCCTTGTCTCCCATAAAACTTTGACTCTATGGGTGTATGCAGCCATACAGGATGCTCCTTTCAGTAATCCACCCAAATTCAGGTGCTGGCTGTGACCTTCTATCTCCTGAAGCTCCTCTGGGCTTTTATTTAGCTACTATGCTCATCCTTGTGCTGCCTGAACTGCAGTCTTTATGTAGCCTTTGTTCCCACCCTAGAAATAGCTGTATTTCAGCCACAGATATAATAGAATCCTGTACTTATCTAGAAGTCTCTGACTGTGAGACAACATTCAATATTTAATATACAACTTGGTCCAGTGGCTGCCAACACAAATGTTCCTCCTGCCCATTGGGGTTCATTCATGCAGAGGATCTCAGATCTTCCCCAGCCTCATCCCATCCCTGTCCCTTCCCACAGCTGGCTCTATCGGATCCTGCCCTCGGTCTGCCACAAGCCCTTCCAGCCTCTGCATGAGGGCCACCTGACACACCGCTGGGATGAGGTGGAGCCTGACCCCAACCAGGTAACCTTGCCCTCCGGCCGGGGAGGAGAACAGCCCTTGGTATGGTGCAGGGTGCAGGATGCAGGCTGCTCCCTCATCCTCCCGCATTAGAGGCTCATGCTGCGGCCTACACTGCCATTGCCTCCTGCTGGGAGGCTGCTGGCTGCCAGCCTGCTCCTCTGCAGCCCTCCTGGGAAATCAAGCCCCATTCTGGAAAGGCACAGCATTTGTTTCCCTCTGTTACGGCCTTGCCATCATCTTTAATCATGATTTCTTTCCTGCCAGCCCCAGGACATTTGGCTCTGCTAATCTGCCTCTCTCCTCCTGCTGTGCTCCTCTCAACATAACCTCGTGCTCATTGATTTCAGCTCCTCCCTCTTCTGATGCATCATCATTAGCTATTCTGCAGCCTCCTGGTAGCCTCCCCATTTGTCTAAATATTTCCCTGGTTCTGCTGGAACATGTTTTCCAGCCACTGACCGAGCAGAGGTGACAGGCTGCTATTTAGGTGCCTGTAGTTTTCCTTCCTGAACACAGCTCGGCTGCAGCTGTGCAGGCTCCCAGCCCATCCCCAGCTCCCCGTGGCATTCTGTGGTTCACCTAGTTCACACCACAGCTTTCCCCACTGTCATCTGTCTAAAGGGATCACCATGTGGAGCCATCTTGTGCACAGCTCATTGAGGTCTATGGGAAAGAAATACCTTAGCCTCGAATGCTGTCCAAAGGCAATGGCAGAGTTATAAAAGGCACAGTGCACACAAAACATAGATGAAGACAAAGAGGGTGAAAAAATAAGGGGTGGCATCTGTGCAAGGAATGCTGATGCAGAAGAAAGCTCTCCAGCCTAGAAAGGAGGTGGCCAAGGGAAGCCACGATTGCTGGGCAGGGAGAAAATGAAACACCACCAATAGCTTCCCTGTTTTAAGCACCCATGTGGACGCCTGACTTGGAAACCCTGTTCTGCTGTACTTACAGTGGTAAAGTGCAAACTCAACAGGAACCCTCTGGGTAAATGGCAAATGGAGCCAGTCAGTGGTGTAGCAGCTTGCAAAAAATTGGGAGGAAAAGCACCATCCTCAGTGATGATCAGTGGGCTGGACTGCAAGCTGATCTCTGCTCTCCTTCTCCCACTGTAATAAGTTTACTTCCCTTTAATCCACTTTCATAACATGAAATTTTTTTCTCTTCTTTTCCCCACTCTGTCCCTGCTGCGTTCTGTGTCTCCTCTTGCTGTCTGTCCATCCATGTGTCCTTGCTGTCAGTGGCTCCCCATTCCCAACCACCCTTCTGGATGCCCAGAGCTACTGGCATTTCACCTGAGGCACAGCACATCTGTATAGGAGACATTTCTGGTGTCCAGAGCCAGGAGGACCTGGCCATTAGCCAGTTCCATCCTGAGGATTTCAGGCTCTTGGGTGAATTTGTACCAAAATCTCTCCTGCAGTGTGCTCCTAGATGCGGCACCTGATTCCGAAGAGATGCAGTGAGACCCCAGTGATGCTCTTTAGTGATAATAAACACAATGGGGGTTCTTCTGGCATCTCCAACCTGAGGGTCCCACTAGGCCTAGGGAGGAAATTCCCTCCTCTCAGCAGTGTTGTTAGTAATAGAGGAACAGACAGCTTTTAAATAGGATTTATAAAAAAAAAAAAAAAACAACCCTGGCTCTCACACAGGCCAGCCAATTACTTTACAAAATTATGACTCAAAGGGAAAGAGCTCCATAAATCAAAAGAAACCTGCAGATCAAATTAAGCAAGGCGAAGAGGAAACAGAAGCTATCTCAGCAAGCAGAGGGCAAAAGGGAGGGGGGGCAGTCTGCTTCATTTTGAACTGCCATCATTTACCTTTTAACCACCTTGTTCCCTTCTTGCTTTCTGTTTGCTGCAACCTAGCTGAGATGGAAGCCCTTTGAGATCCCGAAAGCCTCCCAGAACAAGATGGACTTTGTGAGCGTAAGTTGGGGTGCCAGGGCTTAGGATTTCAAAAAAAAGCCAACAGCAGAATTGGCCAAAGCCAAATGTGGCAAGGCAGGTGGCTGATACCCAGCCGAGGGATGGGATGAAGCAGGATGGGGCTGTGCATCCTGACTGCCTAACACTCACTCCCAAGGCCTGGGGTCTGCCCGCAGGGACTGCACACATTGTGCGGCGCCGGAGAGCCCCGAGGACGCCACGGCATCGCCATCCACATCTTTGTCTGCAACACCTCCATGCTTGACAGGTCAGGGACTCGTTGTCGGAGGGTGGGCTGAAAGAGGGAGATGGATGCAGGGATGCAGGCAAAGGAGACGTGGTGGGCCCAGGGGCTCTTGTCCCAGGGACCAGTGCTCCTTGGAGGTGAATACAGCCTCTGGAGAGCATCGCTACCCATTGCCAAAGGCTGATTCACCCAAGGCCGCAGAGGCAGTGCCAAGGTGGGAAAAGAACCTGCTATCAAGCTGTACACATCAAACCTGCACCTGCCTATGCGTCACCTTCCCTGACTCATGTGTTGCATTTCTGTGGGTCTCCCAGCTCAAAACTCCCCTGCTGTGGTCATGGTCTGGGCCTGGTCCTGGGCACTCTGCTCTGGGTGGCCCTGCTTGAGCAGAGGTTGGGCCAAGTAACCTCCAGAGGTCCAGCTCCAACTGTGCTGTGATTCTGTAGCAGCATGTGTACAAGTGATGCCTTGATCTTCCTGTTCTCCTTTTCCTTTAGATGCCTTTATAACTCAGATGGTGACTTCCTGATCGGTGAGTCGATGCTTTGGCTTCTCCTTTCTCCTGCAGGACATATCTGGGTTGCCACCTGCCTGCTTATTTCCTCCTTCAGAGCCAAAGCCTGGCAGCCATCTGCAAGGACTTGAGGAGGCGTGACTTCACTCACATGCCATCCAGATGTGGTGGTTTGGCAATAGCTGGGCTGTCAGGCTTGTCCCATCACTACCAAGTGGCACAGAGGGTGCACAGTCACACCAAAACTCATTGTTGCTTTTGAGCAGTGACCCAGCTTCCCCAGCCTTGCTCTCAGAGATCCCTTCCCAGATCACTAGCAGGCACACTGTGGAGGTTTTCTGGAAAACATAAGCTCTAGAATTTCTGAAGAGCTTACAGCAAATTGCCTTCAGTCCAAGATGGTTTGGCACGGTAGCTTAGCTCCCACACTCCTCCAGCCTCAGGCAACCAGACTGCCACAGTGAGAGCTGAGCTTGGCACATGAAGAGCGTGCATGCAGAAAAATACTCTGCACAGCATCTCAAGACCGAGAGCCTGATATTTACCTGCATCTTTTTTGATCAAGGAACAGAAGTGCTTCCAGGTCATCAATGGGAACATTTCTCCCATAAAACAGCTATTGAGATGCCCACCTCCCTTAGTACCCTGAGGTTTTGTAAACCTGGTTTTATAAATCTGTCAGATTTCCAAGTCAAAATGTGAGCTCTTTGGTGCCAAAAAAAAAAAACCCAAGGAAAGTACTGCAGACATTAGTGAAGCACTACTTATGTTCTCAGAAAGCAGGAAAAATAAGTTACTTCCTAGCTAATGTAATTGTCCCCTTCTCAGGGGACTGAGAGGAGGCCATCACGCACAGTGACAGCCCGCTCCTTCATCTCTTCTACCTCCATTTTACTTCCACAGTGCCCCAGCAAGGAAAGCTGCTCATCACGACTGAGTTTGGGAAGATGCTAGTGGAGCCCAATGAAATCTGTGTTATACAGGTAAGGGCTGTGGTTAGCTGGAGGCCCATTGTTGGAGCAAGCAGCTAAAACCTGAGCTCTGTGTGGTTTATGTGATCTCTGTGGGGCTGGAGGGACCAGAGGAACCCAGCTGAAACCACTTCCATCGTGTAGCAGAGCCCCAGGTAGATGATGGCACCCATTGTAGGTGGGGAATGCAGTGGCACCCAATTCAAAGAGCAGCCCCTCACATGTTGGGATGCATGGCCACAGAAAGGCCACACGGCCATGTGTAGGCCTGGTGCAATCTGAGGGCCTGCTGCAGACAGCCAAAGCCACAGCACATCTGGCATGTCCTGCATTGGGTTGCTCTTGGTTTGTTAGCAAAGTACAAGGATGATCCTGGTTTCTTCCTTTGTTTTCCAGCAAGGAATGCGTTTTAGTGTGGAGGTGTTTGGAGAGACCAGAGGCTACATCCTGGAGGTGTACGGGGCACACTTTGAGCTACCTGACCTGGGACCCATTGGTAACCATCTCCCATCAGACCTACAGTGAATTCCAAAGGGACAGAGTGAGGAATTGCCAATCCATCTCTTATCTCCCACGTAATCCATCCTCCCATGCACACAAATCCTCCCCAAAGGCACACTCCATCCTGGCAATGTTATTCCCCAGCAGAGCACTGGGGAGCAGAGACAGTTCAGCCATCATGAGTATCCCCAGGGGCTGGAGGGACCATTTCTCTCCCACTCCCTTTTCCACCTTCCTTTTTCCCCTCCGATCTGGAGGTCCCAGGCTGCTGACTCCTCGATGGCTCCTCCTTACATATGTGGAGTAGTTGGAGAGAGTTTAGTCGGTAAAAGGACAGGCGGATTTCAGAGGCAACAGATTCTCTTGAAGCCTCATTTTAGAGTTAATCAAGCATTTTGCCCCCCTGCCTACCTTAATACTTCTGTCCCCATAGCCGGACTCAGCTTTCTAATGCACAGCCAGAGACTCAACACAACAGGAATGCCAGATGAAAAGCAGAGAAATCAAAGTGTTCATGTCTGTGTACAAGCTAGCATTTGCCTGTGCAACCTGAGCACATTGCTGCTGCCCACACAGGCACCGTGCCTCATTAAACCTCATTAACATTTGGTCATGAACCGCAATGTTGGATGAAACTTTCCTTTCTGGTTAAGAAACTTGGAGGATTTGCTGAATTGCCTGTAGTTTGAAAAATAACAATCCGTGTTTGTTTTCCATGCCATAATAAGTGTACACAGGAAAGAGGAAGGAAGTGCCAGAAGGTTTTCCCTTGGAGAAGTGGGGATCAGCAACACGAGCAGCGCAAGGCTCAGATCAGCCACACAGCCATGCCTCTGCACTGGGCTGCTGGAGCAGAGCAGCTTTCAGGCAGCACAGGCCCAGGGCTCTCACAAATCACAGACCTCCTCTGCCTCCTTTTTCCCCTTGCCTGAGCGTGTTTTACGGCTCCCGGTGAGATCTAAAATACTGCTTGTGCTTGAAGCAAGCCAAATAGGTATTCTAAACTGGAAACAAGCCTGGCACAGCACATAAGTGCTGAAGGCCTATGAAAGCACTTCACAGCCATAGTGAAGCTGGAGCTGTGGAGCCCACAGGTAGGAGCCAACCCAGCCTGCAGTCCCTGGTGGGCCCCACTCCAGCATCTGTCCCATGCAACATGCTCTGCACAGCTTTTCCTACACTGAATCTATACTGATTTTTCATCAGCTCTCCTTTTAGCACATTGGGATTGCCTGCCTTCACCTTGCTTCTTGTGTTATGTGCCCGCTCCACTTGATTATTGCTATTGTTACACCTGCCTATTCGTGGGAAGTTTTCCCATTAGCTAGTTTCTCAGACTCTGTTGGAGAGGAGGGCTTTTTGGTCTCCAGAAGGCAGGAATCTATTATAACATTTACTTTCTGGAGAAAAGAAAATGAGTGCCCTTGCCTGTAGATCGTTTCAGGAGATGGTAATTATGAGAGCTCCTCTTCTTACCACCTACCTGCCTTCCCCTCAGAGACCAAGATTCTTTGTATTTCATTCTTATTTTATTCTGGCTTCACTTTTCACTTGAAAAATGGCAGCTGGAGAAAAGCGCTGACTGTTAAACCTTAGCAGCAGGTAGTAATGTCTTGCATTTTTATCCAAGAAACTCAAAACTCTTTGCAACAATAATGCTAATGAGAAGAAGAAGAATATTTCAGCACCCATACGGTACTTTGCATTTTGAAAATGCACTCCTCACACTAACCAACCCTCAGTATGCCCAAAGTCTACAGGTATCACTAGCCCTCATTTTATTACTTTTTTGTTCAGAAAAGCATTATGATCCCTCATGACATGCTTCTGCATTTCTAAGTGTCCAGGCGGCAGGATGTCCAGGAATAGGGAGCAATTCACCCTCCATTTTTTTGGCTTAATTTCCAAAATCCACACACCTTTAATTGAGGTTGAAGGACTAATCCTGTTCAGAAAAGAATGGAGGGAGACTTGTCTTAGTCACATAAGGGAGCATGGACCTAAATGCTAGGATGTATTACAATTATCTACTTGTAGGAGCCAAAGAAACACATGAATATTGGAGATTTAATGAGGGACCAAGAAGAACTGGGGTCTTTCCCAACACAGAAGGGCACCTACAGAGCCCTGTTAGCAGGTTGCCCAACAAGCTCTGGCATTTCTTTTGCAGGAGCCAATGGCCTGGCGAACCCACGCGACTTCTTGGTGCCAGTAGCATGGTATGAGGACCGAAAAATTCCAGGGGGCTACACAGTGATCAGCAAGTACCAAGGCAAGCTGTTTGCAGCCCAGCAGGTGAGGAGGCCACAGGAAAACACTGGAGCAGCCACCAGTGCATACAGCCATCTGAGCCGTGTACAGCTTGTTAGCGTGCATGTTGTCTCAGGACATTGGGTTGGGTGAAATGGAATAGGACTGAGCTCTCACCTTGCCTCCTTCATCTCCCCAGCTGAGGCTCCTCAATTTGTAAAAACAGTCCATGGAAACTTGGTTAACCTAAAGACTCAATGGTGGTCTTGGCCTCCTTGTTTCCACATACCCGTGTTTCCATTAGATAGGGAAATCCGTTGCCAATTTTAAATGCTGGAGAGCCACTGCTGGAGTCAACCTTGTTCAAGGACTGCTTTGGCACTCAAACTTCTTCAGAGGTGGAGCCCCAGAGGGAGGGCTGAGGCTCTCCAGGTGGGAATGCTGAGGAAAACCATGTCCTTGCAGCATCAGGCTGTGCCTGAAGGGCCTTGTGCTCCAGGCTGTCAGTACACTTTCCACCAGCGTTAAAACCATTTTAACTTGAGAAGGGGCAGTGCCGTGTGTGTGTATGCAGAAAGGTGGAGAGCTGTGTGTAGTAACGTTCTCTCTGTCCTTATTGCTTTGATAGGATTTCTCCCCCTTCAACGTTGTAGCCTGGCATGGGAACTACACACCATACAAATACCATCTGGAAAACTTTATGGTCATTAATTCTGTTGCTTTTGACCATGCGGTAAGTTCTGGGGCCAGGCAAGGCAGAGCAAAGCTTTGTGGGTGCTGTGCTATCAACATTCACCTGGAGCTCCAGGGTCCCAGTGCCTGCTAAAAAATATGTTATGCTTCTTACTGTAAGAAGCAGTGTGAAATCTGTCACACTTGTTGTCCTGGGCCTCAAACAAGCCCTTGCAAAAAAGAAAGACAGCCTCCTAAGTGGTGCAATGACAGAACTGGAGGTTGATCAGCTTCCTAAACAGCTTAGCATAGAAAGCCTGCGTTCTGGAAGAGGGCTGAATACTGAAGCCAGTATGCACCATGCAAGTCAGAGAAAAGACGTGTGCTTAAAATTCTTGTTTTGATTTATTTGTTGCAATTGCACAGGCTCCTTCCCCTGGTTCATCTGAGCCCTTGAAACACATTCCAAGAGCTGGCAGCTCTCATTGCAATAATTTCTAGATCTTATGGAAAATAACTAAAGCCAAAATCAATGTGAGCAGCTCTTCTAAAAAGGAAACCAGCCCAGTGGGAGAGGTGCCCACAGCCATACCATATCCTGGCACTGCTTCCGCAAGTGGGTGTGCAAGGAGACGGGAGCACCGCTACTGAGACAACCAGCAGAAAGCATTGTTTAAATCTGGAAAAACCTGCCAGGAGAAAGATAGGTTTGGGATCAAAGCCCAGAAAATCACTTTACTGGAGTGGAAACTTCAAAAATCCTTGAAGCAAGTGACAATTTCTCTGCATTTGTCAGTCACTGGTGCGGTGAGGCAAATACCCCTGGTAGGATGTTTCTGTGCTCTGAAAGCTGCCAAGAAAGAGGTGCGGTTTTGCGGTAGGAGCACTGGACAGTGCTCCTGGAGTCACAGTGCTGCATCCCAAATCCCAAGGATACCATGCTTGCTCACCCTCTCCCAGCTTTCTCCTCTACATAAGGGGAAATTTTGACCCATTAGAGTGAGCAGGGAGGGAAAGCAAATTATTTTGAGGTCCTCAGATTGAAGAAAGTAGGGAAAGGCCAAGGTCTATTATGCATATTCATACCCAGATTTATCGATGGAATGACCTGAGTCACACTCTATTTGATGCTTTTTGCTGTGGTTTTTTTTCAGGATCCATCTATTTTCACTGTCCTGACAGCCAAGTCGACCCGTCCTGGAGTGGCAATCGCTGACTTTGTCATATTCCCCCCACGATGGGGGGTAGCCAACAACACCTTCCGGCCGCCTTACTATCACAGTACGTCTGCTCTTTGTGGGTTTTGTTTGAGTGCAGAGGCGCAGAAAAACCAAGCCTCCATTTATCTGAAAGCACACACAGCAAAAAAGTCTCATCTGTTGCCCTTGGCACAGTTACACACAGCTTCTTGAAGTCAGTGAGTCCTCCTTGAAAAATGAACAAAACCAGAGATGTTCTTATTTGCAGAATCTCAGGAAAACTCAGAGGTGATGGGCTGGTTGTGCTTGCATAGGTGGTTGTGCCTGTACCCAAGGGGCTCCTGCTGAGATGGGGTGCACATTGAACTTGGCACTGCGTGAACAGGTCACAAACTGTCCTGCCATCCAACCATGAATTACAGAACAACTCATTAGGGTACAAAAGAATGGGAGAATAGAAAATATGACAACACAAGTGGAGTGAAGCACTGTTAGAGCTGCCCACAATCTAGCAGGGTGAGCTCAGAGTTGCAGTGAAGGGTTGGATTGGCTCTCCTGAGCCCTTCTTCACTGCTGCACAGTGGTGGATGTACCACTGGCATTTACGAAAGCCAGAGGGAGGGACTGGGCTCCTTCTCAGGCTGAGAACTGGCTATATTTGGGGGATTTTGTCACCACCACTAGGGGTGGTTTCTTTCTGGTAGTCCCTGCCACGTGTTGCACTGAATGGATGCTAGAAACCTGGCTCCCCACATGGGGTTACCCTGCCAGGCTCCATGCAGACAGCTCCCATAGCTATTTGTTTAACCACAATGCCTTGGCCATAGGCTTAGCACTGAATCCATGGTGAGCATGGTGGTTGTCTACTCTAGCCCAGACACAGAGGACTAAAACTTGAATGGATACGGTTGGCATCACAACAGCTAGTTCTCAGGACACTGTGCATACTAGTTCCCTTGGCAATTTGTGCTGTTATGAGAACTCTGTGCCACTGCAGAGCCATAGCAGGACAAGAAACTGTAGGGCAGGAGAAACACTAGTTCAGTAAATCTCCTCTTCCAAACATTTTTCAAGAGGTCTTGAAGAGAGCACAAGAGTTCTTTTGCCAGAAACCCCCTTTGGCCTCCTCCTCAAGTGCAGTAAAAAACCTGTTCAGAGAAGTGTTCAGAGAACTTCGGTGGACTCAGAGTCATGGTTTTCTTGGTGCCTTAACTTTGCCCCAAGTAGGAATATAACCATGGCGTTCCAAAAATTTCCCACCTTAGCAGACACCCCTAGACACCACAACAATTTCAGTATAATGATGGCTGTGGAACTCAAAAGTACAATTTCTCTTGGTCACTTTCTATGTGCCTGGAGGCTGTGAATTACTCCTAAAGTCTGTGGGCCAGAATTTGGAATATATCTGATACCTCTTTTATACCAGGTGCATATACTGCATCTGTGTCTGAGAGAGTATTTGTATGATTCTTATCTTGGTCGGACAGAATATCTAATAGCCACTGAGGCTTTTTGACTTCACAACATCCTCTTTGGAGACGACAGTGCTATTTTACAGACAGGGTGCAGAAGCACACCAAAGTGGTTGGGAGTCACATAGGAAACCTGCAATTGAACGAGAAATTGCTCAACACAGAAGTCCCAGCCTGGCTTCCTATTCACCAGCCCATTCTCCCTAAGTGATATGATGAGTTATGTAGTGGGCACATTGGTAATGAAGCTCTCACAGTCTGTACTGCATCTTGAGTGCTCCAAGCACAGCACCTGAGCGAGTTCAATGAAAAGCCTGTACAATCGACTCCTACAGGAGATGCTGACATCCTGGGATGAAAATAAATGATTGTTTGCATACATATTTAGGCCAACTGTGCTTTGAGCTAAATTAGTTTTGTTGTTAAATATTTCAGACCTGGGGTTGTACTTAATGAAGACAGAACAAGTGGTTAAAAAGGGCTAAATATAGCAGAGTTGCAGAAGCATGTCCTGGTTTTGCAGCAAACTGACCACTCAGCAGAAAGTTGCCATATTGTTTAGTCACATCAGATCTACTAAAGCTGGAAGGCTGTGATGGCAGTTAACATACTTTCTTCAGAAGGAGCATAACTAGTAAGTACTGCATTATTAGATTTAGCCATCTGTAGCTAAGTTAGAGTACATCACTCCACTGGTTTCAGAGGGTCTGCCTAAGGTATTCTTCCTCAAGGAAGGACAGAATTTGGCTCCTTGTCTTTGTGTAGACAGTGGCTCTTGAAAACTAAGTAGATTCTGTGTGCATCAAAAGCATAAGGTACTGAAGTGCCTGGCTGGACTGGAGTGACAGAAGGACATTGAACAAGATGGGTTTGTGCTTCCAGCCTGGGACATCATACCAGGCTGCCTCACCAGGTGGTTGTGCCTCAGTACCTGTAAGGCAGGGATGATCACACTGAACTACCTTTCTGGTGCTTTCAGATCTCTGAGTCTGTAAATACCAGCTTACCCATGCAGTCTGTATGCAGCTTCAGTGCTTGTGTAGCCGAATGTATCAGGAAAAACACAGGTCTACCCACATCAATGCACCTTCATATTAGGGAGTTTTCAGTTTCTGGCTCCAGGTAATGGAAAGTAGGATAAAACATTTACCACTTTGCAAGCACTGCCTGCAGGATCCCTGATGCCTTCTCTTGTGGAGCCATGCTTATTAACCTCCACTCCCCATACTGCCCGGTTTGTGGGTTTCAAGGAACTCTTGGCTTCTTTTGTGTCACAAACTCTTCTCTGTGCCTCAGGGAACTGCATGAGTGAGTTCATGGGTCTCATCAAAGGCCATTATGAAGCAAAGGAGGAGGGCTTCCAGCCTGGAGGGGCCAGCTTGCACAGCATGATGACTCCACATGGGCCGGATGCTGACTGTTTTGAGAAGGCAAGCAAAGCCAAGTTGGAGCCTGAGAGAGTTGCAGAAGGGACTATGGTAAGGAGCCTATAAGGTTTTGTACCCAGCGCAGCATACTGCTGCTGAGACACTCACAAAGCCTAGCTTCTTACAGGCAATGTGGAAAAGTTCTTGGACCAAATTGCTGCAGCATTCACACCTCTGACTGATCAGATGTGAGATGCGGCAGCTTTGATCATCTGACTGCTTGAGTTGTTGCCTGAGCAGGAAGCTGGGAATTTTCATGCTGATTAACTTTTGTATTAGCCTATGGACAAAGAAGTCAAACCCACAACTGTCTTCCTTTCTTACTCCCTAAAATAAAATTATGATCACCAACAGGCTCAGAGCTAGAGCTCTTTGAACCACCTGGCTTTCGGGGTATGCAGAATCTAAAGTCACTCCTGGGACCTGGCTAACAGTGGCACTGTAGCGCCAGCTCTGAAGAGATGTGCCTATCTCTGGTGGGAGTTGCTTTCTCCCCCTGGGCTGATCATGTCGGATGCAGAATTTGGCAGAGCTGGACCACGTGTACAGCTCCTGTTTGTGCTAAAGTAGAGCCCCCTTGCCTGGATTCAGACTCTCCCTTGTCTTAACCTACCTTTCCTATTCCCACCAGGCCTTCATGTTTGAATCTTCCCTCAGTATGGCTGTTACTGAGTGGGGCCTCAAGACATCCAACCGCCTAGATAAAAACTACTACAAGTGCTGGGAACCTCTGAAAAGCCACTTCAACCCTAACTGCAAGTAAAGAGATGGATTTGTTTCTTGCAATGTGTGAACAAAGACAGGGAAATCCAGCACACCTATACGTGGCAGCACAGTCAACTCAGACAACAAGAGTGCAGAATGGAATTTCCAGCAGCCACCAAGTCAACAAAATGACCATGCTTATGTAATTCAGGAAATGAAAATAAAACCGTTATTTTTAGCTTTCAAGTACCCAATTAAAGCTACCCTGGTGCCACTCTGGAGCTGAAATACTTGGTGTCTCTCATCATGTGCAGTTGGTATGAATGCTGCACCCGCTGTGGATGCAAGGTGACAGCCACCATTCCAGGAGCTCCTGACTATACGCTGTGACGTGCCTTTCACAGGGAGAAGCTGGAGATCAGTGAGGCATTTCATGCCACCTGCAAGGGAAGGCTTTTCCAAACAGAGCTGAAGGCTCTACCAGATGTAAGCCTCCTACTAGAGCAGGGCATCTCAGCCTGCTGGGCTGCGGATGGTTGCCAAGAAGAGCCCTAATGGTCAGAAAAGCATTCTGCAGATTAGAAAAGGTCAGAGAATCCAAAGAGCTCCACTGCTAATTGAGGGGAAGTTTCCTTTTCTATCTTATTTTAGCTATCCATCAATTGTTTGTCAACAATTGTTGATGTCTCTTTTAATGAAGAACCTCAAAAACCACGGGAATATTGAAGCCTCACCCCTAGGTGGTGAGTTTGAACCACTCTCCTGTTCCACAGGGTGCAGCAGAAAAGGAAACCCAAAACAAGTACGCTAGGAATGAGATGCACAACCAACCTTCAGGCCTCTGCTTTAGCACATGCTCTCTTTGTTGTTGTATCAAAACAGCATTTGGACGTGTCAAATTTAGTCAGACAGATAGTGGTAAATGTTGCTACCAAGCAATTTGTCTCTCAGATCCTGAACTAGTTTAGTTTGCTTATAATCCACGCTCCTCGTTTCATCTTCTGAGGGAACCAATTTCTCCTACCGAGCCCATGAAAACTAAAAAGATTGGGTAAGTGCTTCAGTCTAGGATGTGAAACTGTTACTAAGTTTGGTACCTGGAGGACCTACGCTTCCTTCTTCTCCAAAGGAGCAATCTTTCATTTCCCAAAAGAGAAGGAAATGCAGATCTGGAACTCCAAACTTCAGTCAGTTACGTACAGCATCAGATTTGGATCTACACCAGATCCTTCAGGGAAGAAAAACATCAGCTTTGAGCAAAGCACTATATTATGTAATCTACAGGGAGATGTTTACTTTAAAATAACCAACTCCGAGGATGATGATCAGGAGGCTCCATTTGTCAGAAAAATTGACTTAATCAGACTGATCCAGGGATAAATGAGGTCTAAATGTTTCACAGGCTGAGAGGAAAAGCTTGTGTTCCATTTGGGACATAAATTACGATCCAATTACCTGCAGGCTTGGGTTTCTCTAGCTACAGAATTATCACTGAAGCAGACATGAGTGGTTACACATCAGTCAAGGGTAAAATTCCATCAGGCACACTTGCCCTTCTGTCTTCTCTCTTCGTTTCTGAAGGGAAACACCCCTCTCCTTCCCCTGCTCACTCAGCACCACTGCCTCAAACCACCAACCTCACCTTCAGCAACACATGCTTGTTCCTCACAAAAAAAACAGCCTGGGGAGTTCTGCAAGCAGCGCAAGAGAAAAGTAGGGCAGCCTTCCTCCAAGCACCATGCTCAAACCCATAGGGACATAGCATCAGACACTCCAGTCTGCAAAGGCACGCTTGCAGCAGGTGCAGTGAGCCAGCCAAAGGCCAGCCTAGAAGACCAGAGGTGCTGCTCCCATCCACAACCCATCCTGAACAATTTGTTCAACTGGCCTAAAACAATACAGCTGCAAGGAAGAATTTACATGTGTGGCAACTGAAGTTCCAATTAGCTGAGGAAATGAGTCCTGGGAGATCAAATTAGTTTGTGGCAGCAGGAAGATAGTTAATTTAGCATGCTCAGACAAGCAATTATTTCTTTCCCTACATATCACATTCTCCATGTGTTGATGCCTCTCTCTCGCACTGACCCACAGCCATATTTTGTAATATCGCTTGCGACAACCTTTTAGAAGCAGTTCTGCAAAGAATAATCAAAGTGTGCTTTAGTTAAGGCAGCAGAAGAGCAAGTTGCAGACAGGTGCAGGGGGCTTGCTGGGAGCACGGATGGGATTGCAAAAGCAGGCCAAAGTCTAGAGCAGCTGCTTGCACACTACTAGTGCCAAGCCCCCAGCTGGCCTGACACTTCATAACCCAGGCAGGAAAGTGAAGAGTTAAAACAGGAAACACTTTTTTAAAAAACATTTTTTTTTTAAACGTTTGTCTTAAACATCAGCAAACACGTTTTTACTGTGACAGCACTGGAGCAGGTTGCCCAGAGAGGACAGCTGCTCCCGAGCTGTTAGGAAGCCTTCCAGACAGTCCTGGCCAGGTGACCCTGCTTGAGCCAGAGCAGGACAAGATGACCTCCAGCGCTCCCTTCCAGCCCCAGCCATTCTGTGATTCTGTGAAGAGGCTCATCAGTTTGCTCAGACAGAGGGAGACTCCAAATGGCCTGTATGTACATCCTAATCATGCAGGACAGAATGCCTACCAGAGCTGACCTGCTCTGCAGTCAGTAACGTAGGCTGCATTCACCGCAGACAGAGGAGTTGTAACTCATGTTTAAGGTTGCATTTTTGACACTGACCTCAACATTCAGGAAAGAAAGCTCCTTTACAATGTCTGAAGAATTGGGGTTGTTTGGACTGTGATGGCACCTAGAGGCCATCTGAGAATTCAAGTCTGAATTAAGACCTTTTCGTCACACTCACATTCGGCTACCTTGTGGTGACGGTTCTGTACGCACCCTACACTGGTTGACCCTGGCAGAGAATAAGCAGAGAAGATACTTTTGCAGACACAAGGTTCGGTTATGCATTATGCTTTTAAAATATTTATTTTAAATATCACAGCTTGTTTCCAGGGGAGAAATTGAATTCTCCTATACTGTAAAGGAACCACTGCCAAAAAGAAATGCCTCGTCTTTTTAGTTCTCGATCCTCTGCACACAGGAATCACAAAATTTGTGGAAATGCTGTTAGTCACATATAAAGTGACAATGTCCAGTTCACTATTTCCAAAACTGGTACAGTAATTTTACTGCAAATATAGGACGTAGGCTTGTATTTTTTCAGGAAAGGAAAAATCAGCTTAACCTATTGAGAACAGGCAGGCAAGCTCCTAAATAGTTAATTAGAATAAAGAACAGGAGTTGTCTATTACCTGATTTGGGCAAACTATATAGTTAAACCAACAGCAGAAGAAATACCTAGTAAATAAGCAATTGTTCTTTAGGAAACTGTATAGGGATTGCTTAATATTTTAGCCTGCTATTAATTTTAAACTTCAGCCTGAACTGCTCTGATAGCAGCAACTTCCACATTTTAAAAGGAATCTTTATATGCAGATCAAAAGAGCTAACTGGTGAGCTCAGGACACGCTCTCTGTATCTATTCCCATTAGATATAAAGATTCTGTACAGCTGCACTTTCCATAATTATTAAAGATGGAAGACGACTGAGGAGTAATTAAGATTTATTCTTCTGATGGAGAAGCATCAGCATACAATACATCTTATTTACTTCTGTCTCAAGAGCAGCACTGTGATTCCAGCAACTTAAAAAACACTGAATGGTCGCTCGTATTTACCTTCTCGGATAAGCTTCTCTTTATAGTCCTGTGGAAGAGAGAACATTCATCATCAGTCTATTAAAAAAGAAGTTTCAATCAGCCTGGGATTAGAGAAAATCATTTCAGCACAGAATATAGGAAGATAGCACCATACAAGCACAAACTCTGCTAACAGTCACAGGTAAAAAGTAAGAACGAATTAGGCTTTTACCTTCACCTATACACAAGATGCTCAGACTGACCTTTGCACATCAGCTGTCTCTCGCAGGTCAGCTCAGACTAACTGCTGCTGTGTATTTTTCACCAAACTAGAGGTGTTCATGTTACTTTATGCATTTAGTCGCTACCTCCTGTTTCTGGCTGAATAACCTAGTTTAAAGATCTAAGTATGGTGAAACTTCTTAGTAACTTGCCTAAATGTTCCTGTGCTTGCTTTCAGCCCTTTTGTATCTCATGCTGCAGTCATCTACCATTCCACAGAGATGTACTGTAACAGCACACAGAAACTGTAGGTACTACCCTGACTCTTTCTGCTGGACAAATACAGAGGAATTGCTTAAGACTTAGAAGTCTCTCTTCAGCTTCCCAGACACACAACAATCACTCCTCAGAGAGAAGCATGACAACTACTGCGTTTCATAAACCACTGGAAAAATCCCTATACACCAGTAAAGGAATTGGAAAACACATTCTTCTGGAAATCGTATCCAACACTTCTGCTTTAGTATTCCCTGTCAAGTATGTCAGCGATGTCACTCATTCACGTTTATTTTCAAGTGCTCACATGCTAATCCACACTTTGTGGCTAAACCCAAGCATGGTTTAGCATATGAAACAAATCCAAAATGACAAAGAACTGCAGAAATATTAAAATTCCAACACTATTTGTATCAACATACTTGCTAAGTTTGTTAGTGCTTGTTACGTTACATTTATCCTAGAAAATATTATTCCAAATAGCACTGATGTTTGTATTTCCTGGTTTATGATTTGATCTAAAATTGGTACTTTTCTGAAAGAAAAAAAGAGGGAAATAAAACCAGCCACTAACTGGCAGTCACCTAGCATACTCCAATGTATATAGCTGAGTACTTTCAGAAAGATCAGCTGCTGCTCAGATTTTGACATACTCAATGCAGGATTTACAACAGAAGCAAGTTAAATGTGTTAAGTGTTCAAGAAACATTTAGATATAGCGTTGAGAGACATGGTTTAGTGGAGTTTTTGGTGGTAGGTGGATGGTTGGACTGGATGATCTTGTAGGTCTTTTCCAACCCAGCTAATTCTATGATTATATGATTCTAAATCCTTCCAAGAGCTCAAAAATCCAGGTGAGATCAGACACTTTCATCAGCTTAAGTGCTCCTTCCTGTCTGCTTCATGAGAATGGAGAAACTGTCAACCAATTCAGAGACCTTCCTAGGGCTGTCATCCATCAGCTCCCTACTTTTTATTTTAGAGAACATATGCTTTAGCACGTCAACAGCTGAAAACTGTAGTCTATTACAATTAATTTATGGAATTGGTGCTATGGAATGCTTTATAATGCAAAATGTCTTATCAGAGAAACTGTGACTGGCTCTACCTGCAGATGCAATACAGGCCTCTTAGCACAGTGGGACTTTGCAACTAGCTATGAGACCTTGAGATAGCAGGTTCAGCACTAATTAGCGTTCCTTCCCTTAATACTTCACTAGTATTAAGCATTCTTAGGTGCAAGGGGAATTAAGTGTCTAGGCAGATCTATGTTTTACAACCTGGTGTTCCCTGATGCTCAATGCCACCAACAGAACTCACCCTCTCAGTTTTAAAGGTGGCCATCCAGAAGAGGATAGGGCCTATCGCAAATACAGCTCCTAGGAAGGACGTCTTGGGCGTCGGGCGGAAATTTGGGTACACGTTGTGCGTCCTGGCATAGTCCCAGCGGAGCAAGGCAGGATCTTCCTGAGGTGGCAAAAAAACTGTGAGCCCCCACAACACGGCCCCCAGGGGCCCAGCAAGAGCCCATCGCGCCATCTTGACCTAGAAAGCCCGGCCAGGAGGGACAGACACCAAGGTCACAGGGAGAAGAAGACACGGCACCGCCCGCAAGGTCCCGGGACGAACTCAAGCTCTGCCCCGCGCTGCCCCCATCCGTGTGAGGCGGACGGGCCCGGTGCCCCCCGCCCGCACCCCCGCCCCACTCACGATGACGGCCGGCGGCTTCGGGTTGTTCAGCTGCAGCAGGTACTGCCGCTTGAGCCGGGCCCGGATGGCCAAGCGCTCGGCCTCGGCACGGCGCTTCTCCGGCGACGCGTCGTAGGTGGCAGGGTCGAGCTCGGCCGGCAACGAGACGTAGCGGTTGGGCCGGTACTCCTCAGCCGCGGTGCGAGCCGGCCCCGGCGCCATGTTGCACAGCCCGCCCCGGGCGGGCAGCGCGCAGGCGCGACATGGCGGCGGGCGGGGCCGCGGGGCGCCGAGGACAGCGAGGTGCCTGATGGCGCCTCAGGGCCGCAGTGCGATAACGGGCGGTGGTGCGGCCGGAGGGGCGAGCCGTTCCTGCATGGGGTAGCTCTGGAGGGCTCAGAGATGGTTGTTGGTGTTTAGAAGATAGGAGCTCACAGCAAAATGAAGTCGATCCCTTGTTGGAACCAAGCAGGGTGATGGCTGTGTATGGCTATGATCTCATTTAACCTGGGGTATCTGTAGGCTCAGGTGATGTTAGATGAGGGATTACAGCTTGCTCCTAAGCGCACATACAGTAGTATCACCGGCTTCATTTAAGATGCTGTGCCTTGGCACAATAATAGAGCAGAAGCTTTATTCACAACTTACAATTTCTCCATTTTCACCTAAACACTTGGAAAATAGGTGAGCTTTTGGTCTGAGCAGCTAATGGGCAGCTGGGGCTTGGTGCCTTGCTTCCAGCAGGAGGAAATACAAGCTGAATATTCCCTCAGTTTGTGTACCTTGTGCATACCAGTGCAGCAGGAGGCACTTCTCCCTCTCTCTGGTGCAAGACTGCAGTCCACTCAGAAACACATTGTTCCTCTGGCTTTTCCACCCTCCTTTGCTTCACAAAGACACAGCTGCAACTCCAATCAGCCACTTTGTTTGCTGTCAGCTCCAAAGGACCTTCCTACATGCCCCACTGCATTTTTTTTCTGGAGCTTTCAGCACAGTCAGTGCTTTAGACAGTGATTTCCACTGCATGAAGAAGCTTACTCCCTGTACTTTTCCATGTTGTTACATACCAGGCCATCAGATTTAATGAGCTCTGTGATTTTCTCCAGCTTCATTATTCTCTCTTTCCATAACTGGTACATATGGAAAGCTGCTTTAATTACCAGCACAGCATGAGTACTAGCAGCGCTGCCATGTGGCATTCCTGTGGTACTTTCATCTCCAAGGGCTCCCAAGCACTTAGGGGCTTGTGTTTCCCTGTCCATGCATGGCCTGCTTCTTTCACGGGAATTTAAAAGCCATTCCTCACTGCTCTGTGTTATTTCTGAATAACTGACACATGCAGCCTTAAAACAGAGGGAACTCTGGCAGCTGTGGGGTGCAGGTGACAGCTAGGAAGGACGATTGGCATCTTGGAAATGATAGCTGCTCTGTAGGCAACACTGAATGTTTTTTACCTCTTTACTGGAACACAGGAGTGGAACAGAAGACTCCTGTTCCTGCAGATCTCCCAAAGGACTCCAGAACAACCAAATGCTTTTCCCCCCAATCTGTTGGCTTCTGAGGTCTATCTGTAATGGTGTGAGACAGTTCCTGTGGGCAGAAGCAAAGATGGTCTTGTGGTGAAGTCACTTGGCAAAGGCAGTGGGGTCTATTTCCAGCCTTGTTACAGACCCTGTGTGATCTTATCAGCACAGGTCCAAGCTGTGCCTTCTTCCTCTCTCCAGAGCTCACAGCTGCGAGCGTGCATGCTTGGCATGCAAACAGTGCTGAGATTAATTCTACTGGGAGAAAAACAGAAGGTGCAAAGCTACGTTTCCATTAACAGTGTAATCTATTGTATTAGAAAATCAAACAACCAGGCACTATGCTAAAAAACCTTTGCATTTCATCTTCAATACTTAACTCATCCTCTCTCTCGAAGGATCCGATTCCTTACAGTCTTTTCTGAGCAACGTCACTTGTTTTATGGGATAAGAAAATAACTAAGTTGCTTCCAGAGATGCATATTACAGAATCACAGTATTGTTGGGGTTGGAAGAGACCTCTAGAGATCGAGTCCTACCTTCTGCTAAAGCAGGTTCCCTACAGCAGATTGCACAGGAAGGCATCTAGGCCGGTCTTGAATATCTCCAGAGAAGGAGACTCCACCACCTCTCTGGGTGGCCTCCTCTAGTGCTATGTCACTCTGACAGTGAAGATGTTCTTCCTCACTTTAGTATGGAACTTGTAATTTATTCTTAAAAAGCACTAGGATAGTACTTACCTTTCAAATACAAATATTCAAAACCAATGGCTTAAGGCAGATGTTTCTACCTAAAGTGTTCTTCACCTCTCCCAAAAAACAATGTGCCGCCCAAGAGCTGGTGTAAGCAACTCAGCCAGCACTGCTAGTATGGGACTACAGCATCCCATGGTCTTTGTGTCTTGCAACCAACTACCAGCACTTGGCAACATTAAAGTATGGCACGATTAATTCTGATGTGGCAAAATTGCCCAAAATTTGCCCCACAAACCGTCAGATATTCAGTGGATTCAGAGCAGTGTTAATCATAGAATCCCAAACTGATTTGGGCTGAAAGGGACTTTAAAGCCTCCCCAGCCCCAGCCCTTCCATGGGCAGGGGCATATCCCATAGTCCAGGTGCCCATAGCCCCACCTATGGCCTTGGGTACCTCCAGCTCTCTGGACAGCAGTGCCAGGGCCTCACCATCCTCTGAGTAAAGAATTTCCTCCTAACACCTAACCTAAATTTCCTCTCTTCCAGTTTAAAATATATCTCCCTTGTCCTATCACTATGAACCCATATCAAAAGTCATTCTCCCTCCTATTTATCAGCTCCCTGTAAGTACTGGAAGGCCACAATGAGGTCTCCCCAGAGCCTTCCCTTCTCCAGGCTGAACACCCCCAACCCCCTCAGCCTTTAAACTCAAGGCTGTGCACTGCACTTTGTTGCTCTCACTCCTCCAGAGGTGATTTTTGCATTTTCTTTGTTTAATAACAGCCACATCTCTAACTTCAGAATACCACTGTCCTTCAGCAAAAGCTCCAGATACCAAGGAAAAGGGTCTAAAAATTGCATAAAACAATGCAAGAAAAATTTAAAAAAAACAACAAAAGAACAAAAAAACTACCACAGTTAAAGTCCTTGACAGAAATCATTGACTGTGTTTTTTTCCTGCTGATAGAACTGCTGCACATAGTGAGAAATGCTGTGGTGGCAAACTGGACTCTTGTGCAGGCTTCCTGCATCATCCACTCATTCTGGGACAATTTATGGCAGATTCAAAACACAGTGCAAAACAACTTTGAAACAAAATATTTTGCAAGAATGAGCAAATTGTCCTTATTTTTACCAATCAGATTAGGAGGCTCATTTGACTCTCCTTGATTGCACAGTAGCTAGTGTTGACCTAAGTCAAACAACGTAGAAATAGGCACCAGTGAGCATGGGGCCAATCCCATGAGGGCAACACAGGCTTGAAGGAGAATATGATGGTCATAAAACCACATCCTTGTGGGCTCAAACTTCAGTACTTGAAAGGTAAGACCCCAAATGTTTTTTGTTGTTTTTTTTTTTTTTTAATCAGGACTGCTGGTTATTGAATGTTTGAGGTTGGCAGTATGGAATCAAATTGACAATTCTTCTATGAAAGTGCCTTTGAAATTTACATCATCTGTTTTCTTTATGAACAATAGTAATCAAAATGGAGAGAAGCAGTCAGGAATATTAATCTTTGTCCAGAACTCTGTGGTGGGCTGACCTTGACTGACTGCCAGATGCTCACCCTGCTGACCTCTCTCTCAGTCTCCGCCACAGAACAGGGGGAGAAAATAAGACAGAAAAGCTCACAGGTTAAAATAGACACAATTTAATAAAAACAGCAAAAGCTTTGCACAGAAGCAAAACAAAAAGAGGAATTCATTCACTGCTTCTCATCATCAGGCAGATGTCCAATCACATCCTGGGAAGCAAGGCCTCAGTGCACACAGAAGTTGCTTGAGAAGACAAACACTGCAACCACAGATGTCACCTTTCCTCCCCATCTCCTTCAGCTTTTATTGATGAGCATGATGTCATATCCCTCGTGTGGGACCTTTGGTTAGTTGGGGTCAGCTGTCCCAGCTGTCTCTTCCCAGCTTCTTGCCCAGCTCCAGCCTACTGGCCTTTTGGGGAAGTGGAATAATGTTGAAGAGAAAGCTTCAATCTGTGCAAGCACTACTTAGCAGTAGCCAAAACACAGGTGTGCTGCCAGCATTGTTTTAGCCACAAATGCAAAGCACAGTATGGTAGGAGCTGCTGTGAGGAATGTTCACTCTATCCCAGCCGGATCCCATATGTACCTTTCTTGCATCTTTAGTTCTTCAAATAGCTGAATTCTGAGAGTATTCTAATCCCAGTCAGAAATCTGAAATTGGGCACACTTCTGTGGCAGACTCTGGCTCAAGCTCACCTTTAAAGTAACCGAAGATAATCTTCATTTTAGACTTGTTTGAGTCTGGTGGTGAATTTTCAGTTATGTTCCAAAATAGACCAGTTTTGTTCAACTGATAACACAGAAGTGGCCACTTTTCAGAGTGGCCACACATAGTGGCTCTGTGTTTCAAATGAATGAAAGGAAAATTAAGCCAAGACATGGATCTGTCTACCTACATTTGAGGTGATTGTGCATGATGCTTTTAGAAGAGACAGGTTAAATATGCAGTCATTTCAAAAAATACTTGAATCTGTCAAGCTTCTGTGGACTGCTTATGGTTGTCCTGTTTGCATTAGCTGTCAGACTGGATCAGCATGCTGCTGGGCTCTGTTTTCTATTGTCACTGACCTTTTGCAAAGAAAGCAAGCTGAAAAAAAGGTCAGAAGCTGACAAGATCATTAATATCACAAGAACGTTCGCAAACAATGGTTCCTTACTTCTAATTCCTACCTGTAATGGACAGGAAGAGTCATTTGGTTCCAATTCCCATTCCATTCAAGGGAACGAATACTAATGTGTCTGCTGCCAGCCTTCTGAGTAGAATCAATATTAGTCATCCATCTACATGGACTTTAAAAGAGAAGGTGAGCAATATAAAATGTGTTGGGACACAGCATGGTTTGTTTAGGCTCATAACAAGTGTGTGTAATTGCAATATATAGCCATCATAGAAGCATAGAATCATAGAATGGCTTGGGTTAGAAGGGACCTCGAGGGTCATCAGGTTCCAAATCTCCTGCCACAGGCAGGGTTGCATAATATAAATCTCCCTTCCTTTAGTTTAAAACCATTCCCCCTTGTCATATCACTATCTACCCTTGTAAGGAGTTGATTTCCCTCATGTTTGTAAATTCCCTTTAAATATTGGAAGGCCTCAATGAGGTCTCCCCACAGCTTTTTCTTTTCCAGACTGAACAAGCCCGGTTCCTTCAGCCTATGTTCATAGGAGAGGTGCTCCAGCCCTTTGATCTTCTTTGTGGTCCTCCTCTGGACCCTCTCCAAAAGCTCCATGTCTTTCTTGTTCTAGGGGCCCCAGACCTGGACAGAGTACTCCAGCTGGGGCTTCTTGAGGGCAGAGTAGAGCGGGACAATCACTTCCCTGGCCCTACTGGCCACCCCTCTTCTGATGGAACCCAGGATACCCTTGGCCTTCCAAGCTACAAGCACACTCTGCTGGCTCATGTTCACTTTTTAATCAACCAGAACCCCTAAGTCCTTCTCAGCAGGGCTACTCTCAAGGAGTTCTTCTCCTAGTTTGTGTACGTATCTGGGACTGCCTTGACACAAGTGCAAAACCTTGCACTTTGCTTTGTTTAATCTCATCTGGTTCACAAGGACCCCCCATTTGAGTTCACCAAGGTCCCTCTGGATGGCATCTCTTCCTTCTGTTTTATCAACTGCACTGTCCAGCTTGGTGTTACCAGCAAACTTGCTGAGGGTGCACTCAGACCCATCATCATGTCATTGATCAAGATGTTAAAGAGTACCAGTCCCAAGACGGACCCCTGAGGGACACCGCTTGTTACCAGTCTCCAGCTGAACATAGAGCCATTGACCACAACCCACTGACTGTGACCTTCCAACCAATTCCTTATCCACTGAATAGTCTACCCTTCAAATCTGTATCTCTCCAATTCTGAGATAAGGTTGTGGTGGGAGACCATGTCAAAGGCCTTGCTGAAGTCCAGCTAAATTACATCAGTTGCCTTCCCTTTGTCCACCAATGCCATCACTCCATCATAGAAGACCTCCAGATTGGTCAGGCACGACCTTCCCTTGATGAAGCCATGCTGGCTGTCTCAGATCACCCACTCGTCCCTCAATGTGCCTTAGCATGTCTTCCAGGAGGATGTGTTCCATGATCTTCCCAGGCACAGAGGTGAGGCTCACTGGCCTGTAGTTGCCCAGGTCCTCCTTCCTCCCTTTCTTGTAAGAAGCTTTATTAATAAATTGTCCAGATAAAAGTAATTCATTCTATCTTAAGAACCAAGGTCCCCAGTATTTTTTATCTTACCACTGTTTAAAGGAAACCTGGCACACAAAGGAAGGAGTTAACATGATTAGGGGAATTATGAATAGTTCAGTTGTTATTGCAGCCAACAGGACACCCATAAATGTATATCAATTGTTGAGCTCAGCAGGAGTTATTCACAAAACTAGGACACTTAATGAGTCATAAAGTGCCAGGAATAATGAGAGACAGCATAAAACAAGCCATTTCTGCCTCTCCTGGGCTTGTCCAGAGATGGTGACAAGATGCCCTCTGCTATTTCAGCTATTCCTGCTGAAATAACATTTTTGACTTACACTGAATTATAGCTGTGGCTGAGCTGCCCAAGCTGGGGAGCTGGTGCTGCCTTGTGAAGCTCTAGTGGAAGAAAGAGAATCTGGTAGTGACCATCTCTTCTCCACTTGCTTGCAGGACAGTGACTGTAGTATCGCATACTGTAATTCATTTTCATAGTTCTCTCTCTGCTTCCAGCTCCTCTTAGGGGAGATTGTTAGTAGTCACATAGCATTAAAGAAAAACAAGAGTGGGCAAGAAAGAGATCTTAGAATAAAGTATCCTGGTAATTAAAAAGCTGAATGTTTAAAGAGATGTCCTGTTATTGGCTGAGTCTAAGTCTGTGTTAGAAATACTTAACCAGCCAAGGGATAACATTACTTCTAGTCTTCAGTGGCCTGAGTTCCTGGCTTGACCTCACACCTTCCTCACTATTCTGGAGTTGCCTGGAAATCACTGTACTCTGGTTGATGATGGTTATTGTCATTGGACCTGCCTTGCTCACCTTGTTTGGGTGCTGTGAGGCTATGCCATGGTCAGGGAGGTCGCTGCACTGCCTGCCTTGCTGTTGCCCTAGCTCACCTTCCCTGTGGAGCAGCCCGTTCTTACTGCCTCCTGACTGTACTGTCATTTGGGAAACAGGGTTCAATCAAATAACTATAGGGACTATGTGCGGCATTAACAGGTGGAATCAGAGTGATGGCAGTAAAAATTTAAAAAGTGGTTCCCAGGAAGAGTCAGAGGAGAGCAAAGGCAAGCGTTACAGGAAATGTCTCACACAGTAAGTAAAAGTAAAGTGAGGAATCTGTACTGACCTGCTGCTCCCAACATGTATCACTGACATTTTTTTCCCATTTCTCCCCAGATGTTTTGCTCTGTCCACAAAAGAAGTGATAGATCTCACTCAATTTGAATATCTGAAACCCAGAGGTGCCCACTGTAAACTTTACTTGCTTCTATCTGACATGATAGAGGGAGCTCAAGATCGTGAGTGCTCTTATCCTAAAAAGAGTCTAAGAGACTGCAAGCCATCTCCTAGAGGGCCTGCCACAGGTTCTGGGATGGGTCTAATTTAGCCTAACCACCTTTACTTTGAAAGGACTAAAATTAGGTGAGGTTCATTCTTCCCCTTCCCCAACCCCCAGAGAATGCAATGTGTTTCAGAGTGCTGAGGCTCTCGTGTCTCAGAGCCAAATGTTAAAGTCTTTATTTAGCTGAGGGATCCTTCTGTATGTTCTGCCCAGACTCACAGTTGAAAACTTGGCCTTGCTGGCAGCCAAAGAGAGCTCTACAGCAAATGGTTATGGCCCAGAAAGCCATTGGATTCCCTACGATCCCTTACTTGAAGTTACTTCATGGGTTTAGCTGGACATTCCTTCACAAACAAAACTGGAGCATGACGAAAAGGCTGCTGGTATGTTTGTGAAGGTCCAACCAAGAAGACCAGTGAGACTTTAATCCTCAACAGATGTGCCCTCCTCCAGTCCTCAAGGCAGAAATACACTGCCCTGGGTGTTGGTTTGTGTGTCAGAGACTTTGTGTGTCCTGGTGGAGCTACCCTGCTGAACATAGTCTTGGACGAGGTCTCGCTTTGTGTGATCATCCAGTCTAAAGCTTCTCCACAGCTTGAAATTCATTTTTATATGGAAAAGAAGAAGGGCTTTATAGGCAATAACACTTCAGGCAGTCAAGATGTTCTCCTTTGTACAGGGAGACACTTAAGCCCTTGGTGGGGGCCGGAGGGAGGAAAGAAAAAAAAACAGCCTAAAATCTGTGATAGATCATCCTTGAAGGAGATACAGTTCCACTGCACAGCTGCATAGGAAAAGATACTCACTTTATTTTGCTTCATACTTCTTGTTAAAGGTCTAGAGCTTAAATTTTAAAGCCAGGCTTTGGGAACACACTGTGATGCAGACCATCAGTATGAATAAAAAGTGTTAACAGGGATATGTTGAATTTAGTGAGACTGTTGGGCAATGTCTGTATCACAGTGGGGAACTACTTAGTTGTGGCAATGCAGAGTGGTGGGATTTTTTTTTGTTTTTTTGTTTTTTTGCTAAGGAAAAGACAGAATACAAATAAGGTTGTTGCTGCAGAATGCCAGCTAGTGGGAAATATATACAATGTGCAGCCTGACTATTTTATTGTTTAAAAAAATGATGGCAATACTAAAACCTTAAACTTCTGACCTATAAAGATAGAATGGCAGAGCAGTGCTTTCTTAGTGTTCTTGTTATCATTATATAAATCAGGAACATAAACTAAAACAGAAATGTCCCTAAGCATTGCAGAACCTTGTATCTATCAGGTTTCATATTCCTCGCTGTTGAGAGTGGGTGAGGCAGCTGCCAAGGTTAATAATTGCCTCCTAAACTGGTGTCTCCATACCTCTCTGGATAACATCTTAGAAGAGAGGATTGCTCTTTGCATAAACTACTTCTGTTTAGTGTCATGTCCCCCTAGCCTAGCTGACATAATTGTGATTTGCAGCCCTGAAGGAAAGGTTGCTGTCTCGTGTGACCCTTGCAGGATCGTTTTAGATGTAGTGCTCTCCCTAGACTCCTATTACCCCTCATTCCATCCCCTTACATGCATCTGCTTCTCTACTCATCTGTAGATGCTTTTACACTACCCAGACCTCTCCACCTGCACTCCCACAACTGCTGAGGTGATGAGGTGCATAATCAGACTTCCTCTGCCTTCATGGGATTTTGAGTCTTATCTCTGCTTTCCACTGCCTGTATCTCACTCACTTTCTTCCAAACATCTTCACAAGAAGCTCTTGTCTTGGTGGCAGCTACTTGCAAATGCCTAGCAGATGGCAACTGCTAAACATTTGTGGTACTCTACTGTCTGTTTCCTTTCTTCCTCTTTGTGTCAAGTAACCCATACATGATGCATTGGGAGCATGATCATTCACGTTTTTCCTAAATTGCTGTCTTTTATTTAGAGGCTTCCTGTGACCTGAAGCCAGAGGAAGTACAGCCAGCCATCATATTACTTGCTGGTTCTCCTCAAACCACGAGCGCTGAACAACTCCAGTTTCTGCAACCAGCCTTTTAGTTTTACAGACCAGCGTTATGCTGAAGGCTATAGAGAAGGACCCATCCACCTCTGTGAAAATGCCTCACATTGTTAATTCTTCCATTCACTGTGTGCTGTTGCACTGTCATGTGTGACTCTGATTTTGCTCAGGCACAGACATTGTCTCCCTGGCCCTCAGTTTCTGTGTGGATGCTGAAAGCTGCTCCAGAGAGGCAGCCTTCTCTTCCTCAAGACATGCTCCACAGTGCATGGTCACACTCTGAATGAGTCCAATGGAAAAGACAAAGCCACATGTTGCTATGCCTATACCAGTCTTTCACAGCTGGCTGGGATGTTTCTTCTGTTGGATCAGTGAGTAGAGAGGTTGCGTTTCTCCATAATTTCCTTGGAGACTGGGTACATGCCATCAGCTGAAGGAAGAAGAGCAGTGGCACACCTCTCAACCTGCCTAATTCTTTCCAGAATGGATCTTTCCACCAAGGGCTGAGAATGTGATATACTCACAGAGGAAGCTGATATGCCAAAATCTGTTTGTTTCAAATTCAAATAATATTTGAAATTTAAAACAAAACAAAACAAAAAAATTCCCTCTGCACAACAGTCATCAAATTTCTTTACAGTTTTATAACTACTCCTAAGTACAGAGCATGACTCCATTTCCTATCCTTTTGCTTTGCCCGTTAGAACTACATCAACACTGTGACCATTCTTGTTTTTACTTCCAGAGCCTGGACCAAGCAGGAAAACTGAGCCCCTGATCTTAAAAATCTACTGTATATTTTGTAAGATCTGTGAAATTACGGAGCTGAAGCCTTTGGATACTTTGTTCTTACTCACAGTTTTCACTTCATGGATGGGTCATAGGGGCAAGATCTGTTCCTAGCAGCAATGCTTCCCCTTCTTCAGGCAATGATGGAAAAGGTCGTTCTGACCTGAAGAGCAGTCTGAAAGCAGAGATACTTCCAGCTGTACACTCCCACCTCTGAGAGTAAAGGAAATATCTTCAGCGTTTGCTTGTCCTCGACTAATAACTTATTTGCAGAGGGAAGAAAAAATCAGCGACTGAGTGCGAAATCCCTTGCTCAGCACTGTAGTTGATCAGAACATGGATATTTCACAGTGGCTTCTTCTGGCAAAGAATTGCTCCCTTCAGAGATGAACAATATGTATGAACCAGGTCATTCTCTGAAATCTGGAGAGTAAGAAGTAGATTCAGAGAAGTGCCAACAAATGGTATGTGTATGCACCAACTATTTCCCTGTGGGTTCTGAGAAAGGGCACTTTCACAAGAAAACATATTTCACTGTTAATCAAATCAGAATGTTGCATTTCTTCAAGGAATGAAGGCAACTCATTCCAAATAGCAAACTTGTGTTTTCTTACAATTGCCACTCATGTTTCTTGGAAGTCTGAAGGACTTGCATCAACAGAAAACAGCTTCTGGGATAGGTTTATTTCCTTGTTATTTATTTCCTTAGCAGTTACCCATAACTGGTGTTTCACTTTCTGACATAACTTGGAGTTACTCCTTTCTGCACTAGTGATCGAAGACTGCTGAGACTCCACATATGCTGCTCTGGTCTAGTTTGCAGAAGTATGCTTGAGTCCTGCTCACAGAGGATTATTATTGCTCTTCTGCCACTTCTGAAACAAAATCAAACTCTGCAGAAAGCAAGAGGTAAATAGCAGTGATGCAACAAAACTGTTTCCTGGAAAAGGAGATATTGTCTACAAGTGTTCACAGTGCCTTTCAGAGAGTAAAAGAAAATTGAAACAAGCTCTATTCTCATATAGTTGACATTGAACATCTTGTAGCAAAAATATTCTTTACAAAGCACCAGAATTATTTTCCATTGGGTAGTCAACAATATGCACTGGTGAATGAGGATAGGGTTTTGAGCAGTACAGACTCAATCTTGTAAAATAGTAGAAGGGTTCAGAAAGGAAGGGAGCCTTGGTCTAATTCAAAACTTAATATATGTTTTCAGTGTGCATCTCTGCTGCAGCAGTAAAAGCTAAAGGACTAACAATAACTCTGGCCAGTTTTATTTATCCAGGGTTTTAGCCCAAATAGAAATTCCTAGAGGGAAAAAAAAGTAAGGGAGGTTATGATAGGAAGCACTGAGCTGTCTGGAGCTCTGATCAGTCAGGCTTCTACAGCTTCATTCTTAACCCTAGGCTGCTTTCTGCTGGTAAAAATAGCTGCTACCGAAATATTGATGGCTTTAAAGAAGCTGCAGTGCTTTTGCTTCCAGAGGAACTCCATATTGTTTCTGTGTACAGCATTAAAATAAGTATCTGGTTCAGAAAATAATATTTGAGTTGCAGTAGAGATTTCCAGCTGCTGCTTAACTTTTCCAAAAGAAATAATCGAGGGCAAAATGAAAATACAAGATCCTTCTATAAACAGAGCCCTCTCTTCACTGTAGGCAAAAATGAATACACAGGATCGCGAGCTGAGCTGAGATAGATCTCTGAGGATCTGTTTAGAGGGATATTGGAAGGCTTTGGAGGGTTCAGTGACAAAAGGAGTCTGGATTCTCATCGGGAGTGCAGTAAAGCTAAGGACTCTTCAAAAGAAAGGAGAAGCTTGTGCACTGGCCCTGCAAAAAGGCACGATGGGGAAAGACAGAAGCAAACTCTGCAGGGTCAGGTAGCCAAAGCAAGATGCAGTGTGTGGGAGGGCTGGAAAGAGAAGAAAATACACTGCCAGGCCCCAGTCTTAGTGGATTATTAAATGTCAAAACCCTTGGCCATCTGGTGATGTCGTCAAAACCCATTCTTCGGGCTGCTTTGAAAGGCCCTTGCACAACATGCTATGCTACAAAAGGGTGAGTTGAAGCTGCGTACCATTTCTTTGAGGCAGAAGAGCTCTCAGTGGGGCAGGACTGTGCAGTCCTGCTGCCTGCAGGGGAATGCAAAGAGGTTTGTGTATAATGATCTCCCACCAGGACTAAGGGATTTACCATCAACCTGCACAGTGGGCTTTACTTGTGATGTGCATTCTGTCCCATGGCCCCAGCTGCCATTATCAGTAGGACATTCAGGTTCAGATGTGTTTGTAGTTCTTACCCGTTAAACCAACGTGACTAAAGAGCATTTACAATGACAGCTGTCCATCTCCTTTTTGGTGGTGCTCATTCATCTTTCACCACTACAAGCTGTGGCCTGGTGTGTTGTGACTAACAGCAGGCAGTGGGAGGCCTGCTTTTGTTCCCACGTCTCTCACTGACCTTGAGAAATCTCTCCCTCTTCAGTTTACCAGAACAGTATTTTTAATCATTTTTTTGTTGACCATTTTGGCGATTTTAAGCAGACTGCATCTCATATTCTGGAACTTCTTAATGGAGACTGCTTGTTCAATTTTCCAAGGAACACAGGGGTAAATCTGGAAATGTCATGATTACTACACAATCATCTTGAGGTTTAACCCTACTGTCACAAGAGAAACTGCCTGATGTCAAAGAGCTGAAGCAAAAAATTATCTGTGGGAAGTTCACTAAAGAATCCTCTCTAGTCCCTGCAAAATACCATTAGAGCAGAGCCTCCCTGACTAAAACACTGGCTAGAAAGAGAATTTGACATCTAAATTACCTAGGTGCTCAGTGTAGTTCAGGAGGGAGTCCAGCTTTTTCTGAGTTCTTAATCTTTTTCTCAGGAACGTTTCAAATTACTCACATTGCCTAATATTTGGGTATAGAGCCATTTTTAGCACCAGACATTTTCATCCAAGATTAATGCAGTGGGATTTCAGTGCTGCCAGAGCAAAGTCCCTCAGTACCATCTATATTGTGCTTTTGGCAGAGGAGACTAAGAGCCATTTGGCAACTAAAGGATAGAAGTTTGAAAGGGGACTGAGGGAGTATTTTAAGTTGACTCATGTTGGGCGGGAGATATCAAAAGAAATAATGGGTCACATCACAGGGTATTTAGCATGATGATGACATGTTCTTATTGCTACTGCTTTCAGTGGATGGACTTCAGCTCCCAGACTGGAGACCAAGCATGTAGTAACATCTGTGGCCATATCGCACTGTGGGCATCTACCCACAGTGTCCTCAGGGCCCCACCTTGGGCTTTTGCAGTGCTTTTGCAACCCGTAGCTTCAGCACATACATTTCTTGAGTTCTTTGAGAAGAACTGCCTCGCGCACCTGGGAACACACCGTTCAGTCATGTCATGCTCTCCTTTGCTGGTGATACTTGTCTGTTCCTTTTCTGAGTTTCCAGGGCTGGTAGCCTGGCAGCTGGTGCATGTGGAGAGCCAACTTGTCAGAGACAGAGAACAAAAACAGATGTTTAAGACACCCATTGAAGACCTGCTGATGCCTTATGGTGAGTTTCCAAGAGATGCTGATTTATATGCATTTCTGCTTATATAAAGTGGATCCTTTCAATCTCCTGGTATTTTTAGCAACCTGATTGTTTGCGTGGAAATGCAGTCTTGTCCTAAGTCTGCATGTCCTAAGTCACTGTTTGCAGTCTCCTAGTCTTTTGCAGGCTGATAGCTGGCACTTGGACATACCAATATCATGGAGTGTCTTTTATTTCTCCTTTTATCATTGATCTGCCAAATTCTCATTAATATCCATTGTATCTGAAAAAAAAAAAAAGAAGAAGGAAATAATGTTTACTATTCACCTTTGTTATTACTATTTGACCGCTGTGGTAAGATCATGTTTGCCTATTCTATATGGACTTTTGCTCATTTAGATGGAAGATTACAGTTATTTGTTACTCCTTATGTATTTGTATCTGAACAATTCTATTCATCGTGATCAAAATTATTAGTAACTAGGATACATGGAACCTTAGTTCACCAAACTGAAACAGATTCACTAATACAGCTTTTGTTTATTTTGATTTGTAATGTTTAAAAGCAAAGTTTCATTATTCTAATCAACAAGCCAAAAAACGGATGATGCCACTGCTGGAGATCAGTCACACATGTCTTATCAGGAACAGTGCAATTTCCTGGCACTTCCCAACCTGAAACATTTTTGCATATTTTCTTGGATGAACACTCATCAGTGAAAAACACATCTGCAAAATTAGTCCTTAGTCCTCACACAGCATCAGAAAGCCTATGGCAGTTCAGAAATGCACTTAGAGTAAAAGGGAACGAGACAAAAAGGGCTCAAACCTCTGGTTGCTCAGTTTAAATTTTACCTGTCAAAACAGAGGATGTGCTGATCGTCACACTGTGCTGGCTGTTATTGCTGAAGGAGAAATTATATAAAAACTGACTGCTGATAAAATGTTTGCAGAAAAGGCCATTCTCTCCTCTGCAGAAAGTGGTATCTCTTTTTTCTCAAAAAGGATCAGTCCTTGACACTGAAAGCAGGGCAGTACAGCCTTGCACAGCTTGTCCCATTACACAGCCTGTCCAGCAATACCAAGAACCATCACTGCTGCCAAGCAGGGCTCTCATTGCCACACAAACCCATGGAACCGTGCAAAGAGCAGAGCAAAAACAGAAGACCTGGCATTTTGGCAGAACCGTTTCTAAATGCAATCCATTGAGGATCGAGTAATATCAGGTGCTCTTTTGAACTGTGCAAAGTGAGAGTTGGCTGCCCTACCTGGTGCATCAGCAGGCACAAGGTCTCTGGTGGCAAAAAGCTGTGCTGTGGAAAATGCCCGTCAACAGGAGGTTGTGTGCATGTGTCACTCACCTGTGTCACAGATACTTTCTTTTTCTCAGCCAGGTCTTCAGGTCCAGCCAAAGGGCTGCAAAGCAGATATGGAGGAAGACGGGAGGTAAAGAACACCAAACTTTTTCAGTTGGCAAAATCCCTGCAATTTCTCAGTTTCACCTTGCAGGAAAGTGAGCTGTGCCCTCTAGTGGCAGAAAAGAGAAGAAATAAATCTAAAACCGTAAGAAATAACCAGTCCTGACTGCAGCACCACGGCAGGATCCGGACATGCCTCCAGTCAGACTTGTGCTGCCAACGAAATTCAACTGATTTTCACGGTAGGGGTCTAGCCAGCTGCAAACAGTGCTTTCTTGCTACAGACAGAAACAGCAAGGAGCATCTTTGCTCTTCCTAGACGCAGTGTCAGCCAGACTGGCAGATTTCAGATAATTCCTTGAGCAACTCATTCAGAACATTCCCCATTCCCAAGCTGCTCAGATGTTGCAGCTCCCAAATACTTGGCCATGGTTAGCAGCATTTGAGGGCTTCAGTACCGACTCTGTTCTCTATACAACAAGCTGTTTGCATGGCACAGTTAGGAAGCTTTTAACAGTTTGCGCTGAACAACAAAGTTGATGGTCTCAAACCATCAACTTTGTGTAAAAAGCAAACAGAAGAGTTTTGCTGCTTGAAAGGAGAGCCCAGGCCAAATGTGAAACTGTGAAGCTTTTGTTTCCTATGCATGAGATCTCTGCGCTTCCAAAATAATCTTCTGCACAGTGGCCACATTGCTCCTGGCCTTGATGGCACCCATTGCACCTGGGACCACAGCCTCAAGCCTTCCTGGGTGCTTCCCTTTTGCCTCACTTGCTTCTTTCAATGTGAACTGCATGTCACTGATGTGTGAGTTTCTTATGGTTGCTTTTCATTCCTTTACAGGAGTGTGGAAAAATGTTTAAGGTGATTACAGCCCATGTTTCTCACTGACAAATGTGGTGGAAAGCTGTTGCAGGTAGGAGTCTTCCATCTGTTTATACTGTGCTGTTCTTACAATGGAACTGGTGAGTGCCATGCATGGGACGCGTGTCTTGGGCACTGAGGAGAAGTGCACAGAAATGCAGTACCTAGTGTTCCAGGCTTCAGTGGCATCCCTTCTGCCATGTTTGTGCTTTGGGGCATCAAATCAGCAGAGCTGCACAAGACAGTCTTATTCCCGTATGTGTTCCCAAATGTTGTGTGTGAGCTACGTCAGGGAGGCAACTGAATGTCACTTGAGTAACTGATTTTTCTCCTTTTGTTAACAGAGCAGCACAGCTCAGATAGGAGCTGCTTGCTGTTGCATCCACTCCTGCTGATGTGACTTTGCATCTTGAATCCTGAATAAAATGGTATTGTTTTACCAAGGCATTTACACCTCCAAAATGACCTCTAGCATCTTACTGACCACACAGAGGTGCACTGGCCAGGAGTCAAAGAGTACAGAGAGGGTGATATGCAGAGTTAGGAAGGGAGTGAGAGAAGAAAGCAGTTCCCAAGAATCATGTCCCCATTGCAGTGGTTATAATGGCCACTAAGAGGGTGACACCCATCCAGCATTGCTCAGTGCACTTCATTTGTGGGTCTGTAGCAGCAAGCAAAACATATTTCCACACTGCTGCGGCTGCAAAGATCTCTTGTCAAGTGGAGATGTCTGTGGTTGGCTATTATATAATTCTGTGATTATTAGAAGATTCCGTTGTGGAATCACACTCAGGAGAGCTTAGGTATGCTTAAAGCATTATTTGACATAATTAAAACAGCTTGTTTGAGAAGACTGTCTGGTCAGTCACGCCTAGAATTAATTGCCAGGGAAGTCTGGTGTGATGATCTGTTAGCTTAGAAATGAATTCCCTGGCTCCTTGCAGGCTCCTTGTGGGCTGCTCAATCTACTAACCTCAGTGGGCCTGAGAAGATTCATTTCAAATGATAATTTCAAATGACAAAAGAATAGATTGAGTCTTAATTTTAAAGGTGTCCTACAAACAGGAAAAGACCACACAATTTTGTGGGGTTTATTTTTTCACAAAATATATTAAGAACATAAAACTGTTGGGTTGCTGTTTTAATATTTTTTCTGCTTAATTTTTTATTTCAGGTGAGAATGCCAAGCCTGAAATTTAATTAACTTTGTAGAGGTTTTGCTGAAGAGTCAGCTATGAAATGGGAATTTTGTCAGATCTGAATTCAAAGTCTTGAAAAGGTATCAATTCCCCTAAAGGGAATCCTTGCTGTTTGATATGAAGTTTGTTTGTTTTTTGTTTTTTTTTTTTTAACACAAACCAGACAAAAGTCATTTTAACAGATAAATAGGAAAATAAATTACTTGTAAGTTAAAATTTGAACTCACTGGTATATTGTCTTTGTGATAACACTGCTACTTTGTCTGTTGACCATGGAAAGTTCAAGAAAACAAACAGCAAGAAATTCAGCAGAATTTCTTTCCAAGAAAACAAACAGCAAGAAATTCAGCAGAATTTCTTTCTCTCTTCTCAGAAAGAGTGGTGAGGCGCTGGCACAAGCTGCCCAGGGAGGTGGTGGAGTCACTGTCCCTGGAGGTGTTCAAGAACTGTGTAGATGTGGCACTGAGAGACATGGTCAATGGGCATGGTGGGGATGGGTTGACGGTTGGACTGGATGATCTTAATGCTCTTTTCCAGCCTTAATTATTCTATAATTCCATTCTACACTTCAATTTTACATGGATTTTTCTTGCCTGGGGACTGTTTTTTTTTTTTTTCATGTACACTCAGTATATTAGTTATTTGAATTATTTATATATTTTGTGACAGATTTAGAGCTATCCTTTTAGAACCAAACACACACCTGGCATACAAAGTTTCAGCTTGTAAGAAGTTTTTTTTTGTAAGTAAACATTAAATTACTGTCTCAGTCTGCTGGCCTCTGCAGAATCATAGCAATGTTACAGTAACAGAACATACAGAAATTCTGTGTCTCCTTGCAGTTGATGGGGAAACATGATTTTGTGATGCTCTTCTTTTATGCAATAGAGGACTGCAGGAAGCAGCCTGCTGCTGGAATCCTTTCCTACATCTGAGAGATAACGTGGCTTGTGATTCTGCTATATACTAATTCATTTATTTGTAATGTCATCTTCAGTCACACGAAACATCCCTTATAGTGCCAGGCTAATTGCTTATGTGCTGTTTGCTGTATATGGTGCATTAGAAGGTGTCTTAATGAACAATGTCAGCCCTTCAGGGGACATTCCTGTATTTTCTGTAGTGCACTACAGTCTGTAGGCTTCTGTATACTCCTGGATACTCCTATAGCCCATATTCCATTGTGTCCAAATTACCTACAACCAGATGCCAAAACAAAATTCAAAAATCCTATTCTCAGGTGCTTTTATCCACACTATTTAGTCTGTGTTACAATGTTGTGTCATTTTCTCAGTCTTGAATAACAGCCTCAAGTTTTGAAAGGAGCTTCACACTTCTCTCAGTCCATTTTCACCTTATTTAGCTTTAAGGAACATCTCATGCAAACATTAGACTGAAAATATCAGGTTCAGTCCCCTTGCCTCCTGTAAATTCCCTTCAAGGTCTTTGGCAAATCATTGCTCTTGCCAAGACTTGGTTGATGTTCTGTACTGGAGAAATAGCATATTATTAACCAGTCTTCTGGGCTGTGGGATGACAAAACTACATTACTCTGTTACTATAGCAATGAGATCATGAATTCAGGTACATATTTTCATACACGTAGTGCTAGACATCCAGTACCTAGTGGTCTGCAAAGCCCTGTGCAGCCTCTGCTGCTCTATTCACATCTTCACTTGCCTCACTTTGTCTGTTGGCTGGCAGATGTTTGTGCAGCATGACCAGCTGCATTCAAATCATAACACGATTCTTGCAAGGGTAGGGGATCTGGGGTTCTGCCAAGATTTTCCTCCATGGTATATGCAAAACAGATTGGGATGGGATGGGATGGGATGGGATGGGATGGGATGGGATGGGATGGGATGGGATGGGATGGGGATGGGATGGGGATGGGATGGGATGAGATTGGGATTGGGTTTTGGGACTGGGATGCAGATGGGGATGGAATGGGATGGGATGGAATATGAAAGGGATTAGGAAGGGATGGAGATGGGATGGGAATGGGATGGGATGGGATAGGATGGGATTCGGTTTGGGATTGGGATTGGGATGTGGATGGGACAGGATGGGATGGGATGGGATGGGATGGGATGGGATGGGATGGGATGGGATGGGATGGGATGGNTGGGATGGGATGGGATGGGATGGGATGGGATGGGATGGGATGGGATGGGATGGGATGGGATGGGATGGGATGGGATGGAGAACATGGAAAGAAACGGCTTTTGTCTGGGATAGAAAAAGAAGAGCTATCTTCATTTCTTCTGTTTGTCTTTTAGCAAAAAGAGAGTGTGAAAGTCAAAGGAGAATAAGATAACTAAGGAAAGTTTATTTTTAAAGCAAAGCCAGACTGCCCCATACACCCAGGCATTTGCTGCCATTCCACCCCCAGGCTTCTGCAAAAATGATTAGCAGCAGGAATTCCCATTAAGCTTGAGTGTGAGTTTACTATTAGCCACCAGTCAGACCTAAGGGAGGGGAAGAAAAGGAGAAAAGGGAACATACCTTGGCTTCTCTGCCACTTAGGTCCTTAGGGTGCCTTAGGGGAGCACGCAGCCATTTGACTGGTCTGTCACCTCCACAGAGGCAGGCAGGCTTGTCTTTAAGGATAATACAACTCTTGCTGAAAGGCTTCCTTTTGGAATATAACAGAGTGGTAAGGGAAGGCACACAATGCCTACAAAGTCCTGCCTGTACACACCCTGTTTCCCAGGCTTCAGGGAATTTAAAAGATGTGAGTGCTCTGATAACCTTTCTGCTCTGAAGGGGAGCAATCACATCTGGAGGACATCACTGAGGGCTTGGGCTGTGGTGTGAGTCTTACAAACACCGGTATACAACCAATTACACAAGCTTGTGTCTGTCTCTGTTCTGGAGGAATTAAATTAGCAGGAGTGAGGGATGCAGTGCATCAGCAGAGATTGGAGAAGGAGCCTGCAAAATGTCTGCCTGCCCTATTCCTCCGCATGAGCAATTCTTCTCCTCCCTGGGAGGGAGGCTTCTTTTGCTTGAACAGCCTGCACGAACTGGAGGGGAAAATGTAAAATTTGAAGGAAAAAATTGTTTGAGAATCTGTTTCTTAATTCTTAATTCAAATGCGCTGACCTGTTTTCAGCCTTAAACAATCCCTTTGCTCATAAATGCTGGGACATTTCTCTTGGCTAGGGAGTTGAGACACTTCAATTTGCAGCTAGCACTTGGCGTATGGTTTTGCTGTTGCATGCAGAAGAAAGAGCGAAACAAGCTTTGGGCTTCCAGGAGAGCTCAAGGCATCACAGCCAGTGATGTTTATTACTTCTTCCCTCTGCTAAGCGTTCCTGGTTGGCGTGCACAAAGCCCTACTTCTAAGATGAGCTTTTTTCATTATGTTGCAAGTAAAAAATCTTGTTTGCTGTTACAGGCTGCTTTCAGATTTGGCCCACTGTATTAGTAGAGGCTTTATCTATATTAGTAAATCTAAACACAAGCTCAAGCAACAGATTTCTTGCCATCATCGCTATTGCTTAATGGTTAGCCTGCTCCCTGGGCTGCATCTTGGCCCGTGCCAACTAGCTCCAGCCTGGGAAAGGCCAGACATCATCTGAGTGAGAGCTTGTGAAAGACTGGTCCCGTTAATTTCCTTATGAACAAATTAGCTCTGAGTCTGGTCTCAGATTCTGGTCATGGCAGAGCGCTCTGTATGGGTCAGGGACAAAGTCCAGGGATACTTCTTTTACATTTCCTTTTGGCCTCACTCAAGCTTATGGTCTCAACCGCAATAAATTTACACAGATTACTCTGCAACACAGAGTCTGAGGGAGATTATAGGATTAACATTCACCCTGAAGGCAACAGGGGCCGCTGAGCATTTCGATAAGACCAAACTTGTATGTTTTGTGCTTGTGACTGGGAAGATAGGAGAAGATCGAGATAAGAAAACCAACATTGCTATTGAAATGCCACTGCTGAAAATGCTTCAGAATTTGTGTGGTCCTTAGCTATGACATAAATTGGAAGCAAGTCACACTCTGAGATTGATCCTAGGTGCTTTTAATATCTAAATGGTCTCTGAGGATGTGGGGTGAAGACCAGCATCCACTCCAGATTCAGCAAAATGCTCCCTATAGATTTGTATATAGTATTTCCCAGCTTGCTGCTGCGTAAGTAGGGGAAGCAGCTCTGGCATCAAACTCCTCCAGACCTTGTAACACAGACCACGGTTGTTCTGCTACAGCAGACTGATTCAGATACCAAAGCTTGCTTTGCCCTATTAGAAAAAATTAAGCTGGGCAAGCCTGCGAGGATGACAGAGGGTTATAACAAATGTTTTTGCTCTTGACTGTCCTCAGCTCACCTATATTCTTAATACTTTGTCCAGAGCAGAGATCAGTACTGCAGTTCATGACCACCAGCTCCTCAGCAGGCATCACATCCCTCCAGCAGTGGTGGGAAGGCAGGCAGGAGGAGAGCTGGGGCAGAGCTGCTGCTGTGGGCCATTAACTACAGCAGACATAATGCTGTTGCTGCAGTTCAAATGCATTTCCTTGCCTGGTGTTTAAGGAACTTCTTGAATCAGTTTTGCATTAACATCAGCTCCTGCTTTGCCACTGGCAGCTCCATCAGACCTAGAGATCAGCTAAAAGCTGGTGCATCCTGAGCCGCTCCTGGAGCTTCCCTCAGGCTTTCATCCCGCTTAGCTGCATTTATTTATTATCTGCTTCTATTTCTGTCAGTTTAATAGAGGAAGAGAGGGCAGTGATTTTGTCTTTCATGCCCTGCTGGCTGCCTCCAGTTACACCCTTTGCCTTTCACCATCCTGGATGTTGCTAGCTCTCCCATTCTCTCGCTACTGTCTTTTTTTGGACTCACTGTTTGTTGAGCAGAGCTACATTTGTTCTGTTTCTTTGCAGAGCTTTCAGTAGCAAATGGAGCTGATATCAAGCAGGCAGATATTGCTTCACAAAATTAGCCCTCGGAAGACTCTGGAACAGCTGCTGAAGGGACAATTTCACATTCAGAGTGGCACAAATCTACCGTGAAATGGAGTGGGACTGCTACATCTCCATGACATATAGACTCATTGTCCATAGATTTCCTTAACACAGACTGGATGCGGTCAGCTCTCTGCTCTCTGCAGAGACCCATTCCAGGGTCTGATCTCCACCTGCACAACAGAAACAGCCATCTCAGACACATGTATCCCTGTCTCCAGCTGTTCCAGTCTGTCAATATCAGGTGTAGTGTCCTCCATAGGTGGTGGCACTCTGCCCATTCACACCCCCCGGTGCCTTCTCAGTCAAACTAAGCATGCTGTTGAAACCTGGGTGCCCCGAGACAGTTATTAACTGCTCATTATTTCAGCAAGTTCTTGAAGAGCTGTTTCATTTTACAAGGGTACCTATACAGATGTGCTCCGAATACGAGCCTTTTGGGATTTCAGTGCATAACCTGAATTCTTCTCCTTGTAGATGCCTTTGGAGATATAAAATGTCTCCTTTCTTAGCCGTATCTTGCCTGCAATGCTTGTTTTTTTTATTTTGTAGCTGGGTGTTGGCTCCCCTTTCTTTTTGATAAAACCTTTCTTACAATGATTCTGCTTAATGCCCACTCTTCTTCCAACACACCCCCTGAAGTCTTTTGGTTTCTATGAGAGTGCATTCTAATGCAGATGATGCCTTTAGATGAAAATCAAACACTTCCTTGTTATTCACTCAATGCATAATAGATGCTGCTCCTATTTCCTTTGTGGTGGCAAGGGCAGACACAAGAGAACATCTGACTGGGGATGAACAGATGCTTCCCAGCAGATCACGATGGTGTCTGGCACCTACCTGTACAAAAGCTATGCTGTGCAGTAACTATGTAGTGCCAAGCCCACTCTGCAGAAGCCATCCTGTGGAGCTCCTGCTCAGAAAGATGAGAATGGGATTCCTGCCTGACTCCTGGTGCAGAGCAGCTATCACCCCAGTCCACGCTGTTGTGCTCAGACCCATGTCAGAGATACTTTCTGTGGTCCCAACCAGTCTCCGCAGTGAAAGGTCTGTGTGGCAGCCATTCCCCCACCCTCCTGTGGCTGCTGTAGCCTCATTGTTATTTGGCAGTTCCCTTGGGATGGACATGGTGTGCTACTGGCCATCCTGCCTACACTGAAGGCAATTTTCATGTACTGCTGTGAGAGTTCTTCCCTTCTGCTCTACCTATACAGAGAATTAGGAAATGCATCTGTTAGCAAGCCAGCCTGTTCTCCAAGCTAGGAACTACTGTGCCCAGAATTATTGCTGCACAGACCTTTTACTCTTAAACATAAACCTAGACAAAATAGTTCATCAGAGATTTACTATGTCTCTGCCACAAGCTGCTGCAAGAACTCCTCACCTCCACTTGCTGGGTCCCCTCTAAGCATGTTTTATAAGGATCCCTCCAGTTTCCCCATGCTACAGCTGAGAGCTGAATTTAAGCAGGCAGTCCACATCATCTCACTGTGCAACAAAAAAAAGCCTTTTGCTCTTAAACTGTTTTGGGTGTACAGAAAGCCAGCCAACCCTCACAGCCTTTTCAGCTAGCTATTTGGCTTCCTTCAGCTATCAAACAAATGTACCGAAGCAGATGAGACTGTCCCAGATTCACACAGGTAGGAATGAAAACATTTTGCCTGGTATTTTCAGACGACTAAAGTGACTTTGTGTTTTCAGATCAATCTGCTGGAGAATGACAAGCACAGTGAAGGAAAATTTCATACTTGGGTGTCACTACACAAATCAACTGAACTTGGATTATAAGAACAGAGCAAGAGAAAGGAGATTTGGAGGGGGAGAAAGGGTAAGTCAACCTTCAGTCTGCGTACAGACACTTATTAATGTGGTATTCAAGAGAAGTGCTGTTCTCCATCTCTCTTTGCAGTATCCTCTGCGCAAAATCGTAAAGAAAAATTGCTTTGGCTCTGTCAATGCTGCTGCTTTTATTTGGCTTCAGCTCTGGCAGCACCGGGCCCTTCAGGTTTCTTGCCCCACATCTGTCCAGTCCCACTCTGCGTTCTGCCTCTGTGAGGACTCAATTCCCTCTCAAGACCTGAAGGGAGACCTGCACAGGCTCTTACAAGTTGCTACAGAGATTTAAATAGTAGTATATTAGCCTCCTGCTATCGTGGGCCTGCTGTAGACAAACAGTCAGCCATGAGCTGGTGGCAGAAGCCTGGTAGCCAATGTCTGCAGGCCCGGGCTTCCAAGTGCTAGAAAGATTTTTCACTGCATTATTTGTTGTACTGGCCTTGCTCCCTCATGGGGCACTATTCGGCTGGCGTGCTTTGACCCATGTAGGTTATACCATTTCTCCAAAGAGAGCACGGCTCTGCTGCTGAAAGGATTTTCTGGCCAGCATAATCACATTTACATGAAGGCTTTTGCCAGCTTTGCTATATTGCTCAGGGGTGGAGAGCGGGCTGAGGGTAAATGACAGTCTTAGAGATACAGTTTTGCCAGAAAAACTTTTAGTGTGACTCAAAGTCTTAAAGGCTGCCATTCAGGTGTCGTATCTCTGGTTATTTTTAGTTTGCCTTTTCAATATACAGACCTGTACTTTTCTTATGAAAAAAGTGAAATCTGCCAAGTTCAGAATGCACATTTTAATTAACTCAGTGTTTGCTCGAGAGAAAATGATACTGCTGCACTTTCATTTGATGGTTCAAATAATACTTGCTGGGTGTTCATTCCTGACCTGCAAGCCCTCATATTTAAAATAAGCAGGGGAGGGAAGAAAGACATTTTTGGCAAGGAAAATGCTATCCTCAGGCTATTAATGCATCTTAATCCCCAACAGAAAATGAAATCACTTTGGGCAGGTGCCAAGCAATACAATGACTTTCCTCTGATTTCAGGAAGGAGCTCCTCTTGAACAACCTATCTTGCATGAGGTAAGATCTAGACACACAGGACTTCATTCTGCTCTCAGTTTACACCCATTTTACATCAGTACCAAGACAATGTTTGAGTACAGTTTCCTTAGATTAACAAAACAAAGCCAGACCTCATTGGTGCTTTTATTTATCATTTGTATTATGCCTAGGGGGCCATATTTGCTGTTACTGACACTGGACTTTATGCCTGCAGAGCCAGAGGGTACATTTTTTTTATCTGATTGGGCTTCTGAGCATAATTACCTCTAAACTTCCTAATTTCCTTGTCCCCTGATAGTCTTACTAAGAAAGAAAGATGTCTGAATCTAGCCCTACAAGGCAGAAGGTCTGCAACCATCATCAGGCTGCTAATGTGGCAAGCAAAACTGGCCTCTTCAGGAGGGGGCCAGCAAAACCACTACCTTGGACTTCCAGAGGGCAGACTTTGAACCGGACACTGGTAGGGAGGGTCCCTTGGGATTCAGTCCTGGAGGGTAAAGGGGTCCAGGAAGGCTGGTTGCTCCTCAAGAAGGAAGTCCTGAAGGCGAAGGAACAGGCTGTCCCCCTGAGCCACAAGATGAGCTGGTGGGGAAGGAGACCGGTGTGGATGAACAGGGAGCTTTTCCTGAGGCTCCAGGAGAAAAAGAGAATCTACCTCCTGTGGAAGAAGGGACAGGCAATGTGGGGAGAATGCAGAGAAGTTGTTAGAATGTGCAGGGAGAAAATTAGAAAGGCAAAAGCCCAGCTTGAACTCGACTTGGCCATTGGGCTAAAAGAGAACAAAAAAATTTTCTTACAAAGATGTTAACAGTAAGAGGAGGGCTAAGGAGAATCTCCATCCTTTACTAGATGTAGCAGGGAACATGACCACTGAGAATGAGGAAAAGGCTGAGGTTATCTATTCCTTCTTTAAGTCTGTCTTTTGAAGTCAGACCGATTATCCTCAGGGTACTCTACCTCCTGAGCTGGAAGTCTCAGATGGGGAACAGAATAAACTCCTCATGATTTATGTGGAAACAGTTTGAGACCTGCTACTCCACGTGGACTGCCACAAGTCCATGGGACCAGATGGGATCCACCCGAGGGTGCTGAGGGAGCTGGCGGAGGTGATTGCCAAGCTGCTTTCCACCATCTACCAGCATTCCTGGTCAACTCACGAGGTCCCGGAGGACTGGAGGCTTGCCAGTGTGATTCCCATCTACAAGAAGGGTCGTAAGGAGGATCTGGGGAACTACAGGCCTGCCAGGCTGACCTCAGTGCCAGAGAAGGTTGTGGAGCAGATTGTCTTGACAGGACAATGGAGCGATCAGACCTAGCCAGCATGAGCTCATGAAAGGCAGGTCCTGCTTGACCAACCTCATCTCCTTCTATGACCGAGTGACCTGCCGGGTTTAGTGGAAAATATTGATGATAGGTGGACGGTTGGACTGAATGATCTTGGATCATTTCCAACCTTGGTGATTCTATGATTTTATGAAAAGAAGCCCAACAGCAGCCCTTCACTGATTTCTCCCAACATGCGTATCTTGTTTAGCTTATCTCCTGCTGCAGTGCTGAAAAAAGGGGCTGTGCCACTTCTCCTCCACGTCTACTGCTCCTTCTCAGGCTTCTGACCACCTCTTATTGTCCCACATGGGCTTGCACATGAGGCTGCAGAGTGACTCAGATTGGCTTGGTTATTTGGCTGAAAGTTAATCAAGGAACATGTTCAGAGAATGAATTGGTGGCCTGACTCACTGCTGAGGTATGCAGTGCTGGGGAGAGAGCACACAGGGGTGCAGGAGCAGGATTTAGCCTGCTAGTGGCAACCCACAGTTAGATGTCCTCTGAGATGTTGAGACACTTCCAGTAAGTCCCACCTTTCAAAAACTACATTAAGAGGACATGTTGAGCCATTTTGTGTTGCTATGATGTTGTAGCATCCTTTGGAGCAAAGGGAGGAGTAATTCAGAACGAGTATTGCCTCACTTGTTTTCTTGCATGCACACTCATCTTACTGGGGCATGGAAAAGGTCTGTGCAAGGAGTCAGACCCTAATCTTCACAGCCTCCCTTGAGCATTCTTTGCGATGAGGACTCTAGTTTCCAGTACAGAGAGATAAATGAAGCACTGAAGCTCACTTCAGTGCTTGAGAAACCAGAAATCAGAACTCAGCCTGAAAAAATTCAAACCCACATCTCCTGACCAAGCCAGCTGTTTGGCTTCCTCCTTGTCAAGGGCGTCAAGGGAGGGGCCAATGCAAAGGCAGCAAGGCTGCTTGACCTGAGAGGAGCAGAGTGCAGATGTGGGGGTATGGTGGGAAGGAAGCAAGGATGGAGGAGAAGTAGCAGAGGGGAGCAGAGCAAAGGATTGGGGAATTTCTGAAAAGACAGCAAAAGGGATGGGATGGGATGGAGCAATGGGAACTGAAGAGGAACTAAGGGTGTATGGGGTGACAGAATGGTCTAGAGACAAACAGAGCATGTATGGAAGCTCTGCAAAGGAAGGTGTTTCTGCACAAACACAAGTTTTCTAGGAAAAAAATTCCTAGGCAGGCTGAGACTGATAGTGAGTGGATAGCTGAGGCTATAACAAAAGCTGCTTTCACAGTGTGCTGATGGAAAAGATCTTAACAGGGCCAAGCCAGAAAGGCATACAAAGAAAATCAGTAATGAAGAACCATTTAGCATGTGAACAGAGAGGGCTCAGAGAGCACAGGCATTGATAAAATCAGACTAGTGCTGAACATGGGGCAGTGCTGCTTAAAACATGGACAGCAGACAGTCACACTGCTGAGAGAAGAGGAAGAGAGTGGAGAGCCTGAGCTATGTCCAGCATTCAAAGAGAAGCACATAGCAGAGGTACATCAGCAGGACATTGATGCATGTATTGCATTGCACAAAGCAACAAGCGGGCTTAGTTCTCAGGAGTGCAGGTGTGAACTGCTTCTTCAAGCAGCCAGAAAGGTACCTGGCACTCCTTGTGTGTGTGACTAAAGAACAGCAATGAGGACAATAATTCAGCAGCTGTGGCACTGCACTCTTCCTGACACAGCACAGGAGAAAAGCAATGAGCCATATGTAATTCTCACAGCAGGGCCCATGAAGCACAAAGGTGATGCTGGATATTCTCATCAGGGCACAGGCCAAGAGTCTCCTGAGTCAGACTAAAGGAAAAGCACAGCCTGGACCACCTGATATACACCACCATGAGACTGGAGTCACTTTGGCCTTTGCTGCTCCCTGACATGTGGCTGCCAGGCTGTGGAAGTGGCACTTGCCTAGCAGTGGAGCTGTGCTGTGGCTGGGGATGATGAAAAATTAACTTCTCCCCTGCTGCAAAGAAATTGAATCAGGAGGAATTGTTGCGGATGACATCCTGGGTTCCCTTGGGATTTCCATACCTGCACATCGTCTCCCTGCAATAGAGAAGCAGCTACCTAAAATTAGGAAGCCAGTGGCACACACATGGTGACATCCAGCACTGGTGAGACTGAGAAAGGACAGGAAAGCAGAATGTGTGCTATAAGTAACTAAGTGAGTAGTGGAAGCACTGGAATGATTTTGCACAGTAATCACAGGAAAACAGAGAAACATCATTAAAATCTATAGCTGTGTAGGCTACTGAGACAGAAAGAAAGCAATAAGAGGAAACAGTGCTATTTACAGACCCAAGCTGAGATCACCTGTCTGCTCTCTACAGCAAATACTTTCTCTGTACTAAGCACTCAATAAGAGGCAGTTCAGGCTGGCCCAAGAGACTGGCATGTGTGTAGGAAGACAGCACTTCAAGTGGCTGCCTCTTAAAGTACAGTCCATCCTGAAGATATGCCCTGAACGATTCACAGAATAACGCAAAGACTGTGAAGAGCTGGAGTTGCTCTTGATGACGTTCTCATGCATGACAGACCCAGAGAGAAACATGACAAAAAACCTAACAGCATTGTCTACAAGAGGCAGATAATGCAATCTAAAATTAAGCCATGGCAAAATGCAAATCCACACAGAGGAACTGAATTATTTTGGCCCAGATGCAGAAAGAGGAGGCATCAGATGATCAAAACGATTAAAAAAAAGAACAGCTAATGAACAGCAACCTCCCTCTGAAAGTCTGCAACTGAACAAGGAATATTGACCTGTCTATCAACATTTATACCATGAGGAGCATAAATGCACAGTTTACAATGTGGGGGAGGGTATAAATGAGAAAGGCGAAGAAGGGGTTGTGACAAGTAAACATTCAGCAAGACCTCCATAGCAGTTGCTTTGAAACCAGGCTCAATTATAATAAAAGTAAGGAAAGTACTGCTTCAGATAGCTAAAATAATAGGATGGTGGTAGCATACAGATGAGCTGAAGCCAATGCCGCAAAACTGTATTCCTAGAAAAGCACTGGCTTGCCATTGTCCAGTTGTCTGGATTTTCTGTGTCATATGCTCAACTGCAGGCTAAGATTGCAAGCAAATCCCAGTCCTCCAGAACGTTCTTCACAAGCCTCAAGTTTCTGAACCCCCAAATCATTAGCATATCATTCTAAAATCAGAAGGATTTAACCTGTAAGTGAAAAAATAATCAGGGGAAGACAAATTATTCTAGTGTATTTTCTTTCTTGAAATTTCATACAGAATAGGGGAAAAATGGAGGAAGAGTTTGAGGAAGGAATACATCTGATAGTCTAGCACTAAACAGTGTCTACAAATAAATTATTAGAAATAGCAAGAGAAGCAGAGTGTGGGATGTGCTGGATTTTAAAAGGAAGCAAAGAAAGCAGACTGACCTGTGCAAGAATAACAAGCTCCCTTGGCTCTTGCAGACTCTTGGAATGAAAAAACATTGTCTGCAGAGAAAAGGCTGAGGCTGAAGGATAAGGAGAAACAGTGATTCCTAGCCAAATGGATACAACAAACCTGAAAAAAAGATTGGCAAGGCATTTTGCTATAGTGCTTTGCAGAAAGAAAGTAAAAAGTAAATATAATTTTTTGTCATGGCTTGAAAGCTCAGGTAGAAGGAAATATCAGATGCTGGTGCTCAAACGGAAACAGTACTGCAAGGAATGAATCATCTTTTGTGTTATTGGCAGAAACTGACAATCGATGCATTCAATACAAGAGACCCCACAGCCTGCTGATTGTGATTTATCATTAGAAGTTAGGTCTTGTTTAGCTACCCTGTTAGCTTACAAATTTTCCTGCGCTGTGGCAAATCCCACAAAAACAGTATTCACTTGGTATAGAACGATGCCTACAGTTCTTCAGAAAAAGATAGTTGTAGAGAGAATATAAAGATGGAGAGGTAAGTTTTAAGAGAGACATAGAAAGTGATTCTGGGATCCAGTTTCTTCTTGTATGTGTACACATCTGTGGAGATGAACTGAGCAGTGGGAGGGTGGCATAAAATGGTATCTTCATTAAATGCTGATAGCTGCTGTAGGCAACCACTGCTAAGATGATGCAAGACTTTGGGTGTTTGATGTGGCGCCAAAACTATCAGTCTCTGATCCCTTTAATTTTGACAGGACTTAGACATCCATGAATTCCAAGAAGAAATGGAGTCTCAGACCAAAAAATTCGACCCATCTAGAATCAAGGACAACAGAATGACTTTGCCAACTCTTCTTTTTTTTTTTTTTTCTGACAGCCCAGCATGAAGTAGGCCTCAGATTTCCCACACCTCCCTGAGAGAGCGATAAAGCACTGAAGCAAGAATGGCTATTCACCTGGAACAAGTGTCAGAAGAAAGAAGTAAGGATTTTACTTTCCCTTTGATCACCGAACTGTGCTTTTTGTCTGTGCCAGCTGCCATCTAATTGTTGGTCCATCTCAACAGAACTGAAATGATTTTGCAAGGGCAGAAAGATGGGCAGCAGATCTGTGCAATCTTTGTCTCACACCTGATACCTAGGTAACCAACATCATATTCAAGGTTTTTTCTTGTTTCCTAAGGTCTTTAATTTGGACATTTAAGACACTGAGAAATGTAAGCTCTTTCTTGAGATATAAAGAATTCCTTTGTGAGGACTTCCTTTACTGTAAGGCCTGCTGCACTTGTCTTTATTTGAAAGGTTTGGTCCACAGGTATCTACAGGCTGATCTCCCAGAGAATGTGCTACTTAAGCAGGAGGGCTCAGACATCTCAGATACTGATTTGAGGAAGCAGAGTTTGTGAGCAAGAGGGTCTACATACCCAGAATGGATGTCACGTAAGAGAGAAGAATGATGAATACTCATATTTACTTTCTGCAAGTCAAGATGCTTTAATCAATTGCAAGTTGAATGCTCTGGACAGTGGGAGCTGAGCAAAGTTTTGTAGCCTTGTTACAGGTTACCCAGTCTTAACCATGTGCCAGTCTCCAACCCTGAACATACCTCAGCTATAAACTAGGTCAGCTGGAGCAAATATCAGTCCTATTGTTTGTGAAGTGCAACTGCTGCATGTATTCAGAATCAGAGGACAGCTTGGGTGAAAAGAGACCATTTGAGGTCTCGAATTCATTCCTTCATTCCCAGCAGGCCTAATTCTAAAGTTAGATAAGATTGCTCATGTTTAAATGTGTCCTAAAATCTCAGTGCTGAATCCCCTTGGCCCTGTTGTTGGGATTTTTTGTGTGTCAAGTCTAGTTGGAATTTCCTTTGCTGCAACCTGTGTCCATTTCCTCTCATTCTTTCAATCTGGACCTTTATGGAGAGTCTGGCTTTCTCATAGTCTACTCTGTAGTCTAAGATAGCTATTTGGTCCCCTACAGCCTTCTTTTCTCCAGACCAAATAAATGCAGGTCCCTCGGCCTCTCTTTCTACATATTTCAGATACCTGATCTTCTTGGAGGACCCAGCTCGGTATATCGATATCTCTCATGACCAGGGAAGAGCAGAACTGGAAACTGTTCCAGATGCAGCCTCATGAGCACTGAAGAGAAGGGAACGATCACTTCTCCAGGTTTGCTCTCTTGCCTCTGCAGTCCAGTATGCATTTAGCCTATGCTTCCACCAAGGCATACTTCTGGATATTGTTCAACTAGTTTTCCACGAGGAGCCTCAGGCCCTTTTCTACAAAGTTGCCTTCTAGGCAGAAAGGATCCAGCCTGCACTGGGAATGGGGGCTTTGCAAGACCCTCACATTGTCACTTTTGAGCTTCATGCAGTTTATACAGCCTGCTTCTCCAGCTTATTAAGGCAGCACTTCCCTTCAGATCATCCACCACTTCTCGGAGTTTGATATCTGTGAACTCTTTCAGGTGTTCTCTGCCTCCTTTTCCACACTGTAGATCAGTATGTTATATGATACTGGTCCTAGAACTGACCCTCTGAGAAACGTTACTCACAATTGGCTTCCTGTTAGACTTTGAAACACTCATCACTACTCTTTGAGCCCACTTGTCCAGCCTGCTTCTCCCACTTTATAGTCCACCCATCTAGTCCCTAAATCCCTACGTTGGCCAATTTTCCAGTAATTCAACAAGTGTTTTGCTTGGGGGGAAATATATATGCACCTAGACACCAGCCATCCTAGAGTTTCCTGTATCACATTTGTGTCCACATCTTCTCTGCTGGCAACAGATCAGCTGGAGTAAAGCTCTCTGGAAAGTGGTAGAGTGAGACACAGGGCCAGGACTTGAACACGGCAGTAAAACTGTCAGGGAGTTATGGCACGTGGCCAGAACTGCAAGCTGTGCTATGCCAATCACAGATGGGAAGTGAAAATTTGTGACATTTTGTACTTCAGCCCAAAATCTGAACAGATTTTCATGAGACTACATGAAAAAAAAAAGGTTGTATTTCTCACCCTGGTTTAAGTATTCTGCCAAATTTCATAGTCTTGCTGCAACATTGCAAGTATGGAAAGGAAAAAAGGAAAGTCACAAAATGACGGGGGAGGAGTTTTTTATTTTATCTTAAGGAATGTGTGGGGCTGCCAAGACTTAGGAGTGTGAACTCCTCTATAAATTCAGAGGAATCAGAATCCACAATTTTTAACCCGGTTCTCCTGTTGTTTTTTTTTTCCTACCAGTTAGCCAAAGCAATCAGGTAGCTGTAGCTCAAAAAGACTAGTATTTGTGCTGATAAATTCAAACACAAGTTCTTGAGGGGTGTGACATGGTCAGTCAAGGATCCAAGAGAAAATAACGAAGGAGATGCCTCCTCTCTGTAATCTAAAGCTCCTGTTACAGCTCTCTGAATTTCTACCCCTTTCTGGAATGGCTGGAAAAACAAGTCTGTGCTGTTAAAACTATTCTTTTCCCAAGCCCTCTTTCAGAAAGCAATGATGCTATTTCTGTAAGAACTTAAAAGGAAGTACATGTCTGAGGCAAGGAGCAAGAATGGAAAATTTCAGTACAAACAGTGAGTGTTTTGCAGTTGGGAGCTGACAGGGTTTTGTAATACACTGTAAGAGAGGGGTTGTCTTGTTGGCACCAACAGCCACATTTCTAAGGAATAAAAGTGTGCCTGTTGGAATGTTTTTTCTTTGCAGGAAATGCTCCAGAAGTCTGCTATAGTGGAAAAGTATCAGTTATTTTTCAGACAGAGTCCAGTATGTTCCACAAAATGTCTGTCCCCACCTTCTCAGCCTTTACCTTGTCCCAGCCCTAGCCAAGCTCTTCAGCCACAAGTTTTTCTTCCTCCTGCTGTACTCGGCCTTCCCAGCTCCAGCCCACTTCCTTCTGCCTTTATTTTAACCAGGATCAGTCTTACAGGCAGTGTGGAAAAGGAAACAAATGGCCTTAGCTTGAGTTTTCTTCACTCTAAAAGGCTTGGAGATGATGCGAAACTTTAGTGCAACCTTATCAGTCCATAAGGAAGGTAAGTTGATGCTAATTTTTGTCATTAGGAATGCTAGACTGCAACCACCATGTTTCACAGCCTTTCCAGTCTCCCATGAGGAAATGACCCAAAGAAGTAAATTTACCTGGAGATAATCCATTGCTTTTCTCAAGGATACATAGTTGATTGTCTTAAGGGGGCTTTGCTTTGTCACATTTCAATACACAAACACTGAAATGAGGCCTTTCCACAACAGAGGAGTATTTTTATTTGAAAGGTAATCAACAATGACGTGACAAAAGTGAGCTTATCTGTACGTCATCGTTTCAGCTGAAGGCCACTGAGATGGCCTGTGCACTTCCTGCACCCTGAGTGGGTGTGTCGGTACCACCTCTCATCTCGAGGGCAGAAGCCATCAGCACAAGTTTCTTCACAAGGTGGACACTCATTTGATTCAAAGCCGGACGTTGGAAGCCTGTCCTTTCTGTACTCCTAGGTTGCTATTGCCAGTCGCCGAAGCAGCTTAGAGAAGGAAGGGCATTTACCTTCAGTGCAGAATAGAGTGGCAAGGACAGGATGGGAATTAAAGGAGTTATATTGGAGCAAGCCTTCTTACGCTGAAATAGAGAGAAGGCAGTGGCTCTGGGTGGTATGGAGTGACCAGGAGTATGTAGGACAGAAATGGTAGAAACTGGACTACGGGAGGAGTGGAGGGACATAGTTAGAATCAGCTGAGATGGAGGGACCTTGGACTGCCTGAAGAACTTGAGAAGGGAGACTGGAAGCAGGAGATGGACATTTGGGGGAATGCCAAAGAGAACAGGAGGGAGGGTGGGCCTCAGGGCTCAGGTAGGCCGGTGCTTTGGGGGCTGAGCGAAGAAAGCAAGCAGAGACACTCACTAGAGAGAAAAGGGGACTGGAAAGAGAAACCAGCCATGGGAAACAAAAAGGACCAGGGCAAGGCAGGAATAAAGGCATCTGACTGGGAACACAAGACTGGGTCACGCTGTCACTAGAAGCTTCCACGGTCTGTTCCTACAGTGTCACTCCTCCTCTGTCCACAGGTATCTGGGGACATGCTTGGCACACAGGCAGCATCCTCTCCTTGTGCTGTCCCATTTTAAAGCTTGCCATTTAATCTTCTTTGGTAAAGGGTCCAGCCCCACTGTTGTTCTTGATACATGTCCATCTGATACCACAGCGTGGGATTTTATTGTTGCTGTTGTTTTAATGGTTTTTACTTTGTTCATAAAAACTGAGAAAGGACAGGTGAGAACGTTGCCAAGTTGAAATGCTTTAAACCATCAGGATGTTGATCTTCTCACTGAATAGTACCTCAGAAGACATCTGTGTATGTTTTTTGTGCAATCTGATCACAGGCTGTTCCGAGACATCCTGTACCTGCAGTGACTGACTGCAGTGTGCCCTCTGCTGTCTTGCTGTCTGCACAGCCCAGCATCTCTGAGATCAAGAGAAGCTGAGCCTCTGTCCAGAAGCAAAAGCAATTCTGGCCCCCTGTAAGCTGCCTGAGCAAAGTGTTGGCAGAGGTGTCCTCCTAAGAGAGGCAGCTCCTAGTCCAGAGCTGCTGTGGAAGGTGTTCTGCAAACAGCTTTGCAAAGATCTCTTGGATATTCACTCTGCAACTTGAAAGGATAGCAAGACCCCAACTCCATATTTTTCTGCCTGGAGCAGTGATTAAAAGACACTGAAATGTAAAGAAACACCAGTTTTTGAAAAGAAAAACATCCCATGCAGGTGACCATGTGTAACTTACACCAGTGAAATGCTGTTCTATTATTACCCTCTTACATGACTAGGTATCACCTTCCCACTGAAGGGCAGATAACATTTTTAAAATTATTTTCTTTCCATGGCTTTTATCACCCATCCAGTCTTAGCACTCTTTGATGCATCCCTCCAGATCTGAATTTTCCCAGTTTATCTGCCTCAGTTCTGTCATGTTTCTTCAAACATCAATGGTTCTTTGCTTTTTCCCTGTCCCCTTTTCTTTCTTCTTGGTTGCAAAAGCTGATATCTCTCCCTGAGCATCCTGTATCTCTACTTCAACATGTGTGAGCTGACAACTAATCCATTGCTTCCTTAGCAGAGTGTCTCATCTGTTCAGAACAGATTTCACTCGGGCAGTGTATCTTGGCAGCCACAGAAAAATCACCATGGCTTTAGGGAAATTGCCTGATCTTTGCTCTGACTGAACGATGTAACTGAGTTGTTTTTGTTTACCATTGCAGTATAATGTTTGCAAGAAAAGGAAGAATAGATACGAGCCCCAAAGGGGAGAGTAAATCAACTGAGTGAAACAGTACACCATTAGTCTTAGCTAAAATTGCCAGGTTTTCCTTCTTTTACTGTATCTGTGCTCAAAAATAAAGAGAAGAGGCCTTTAAATACCCTTTTGCTGATCAGAACAGGAGAATAGGAGCAGGAGGTGTCTCTGTGCAGTCAAATGCATATTTATTCACAATAATGAAAGAAATGAAAGTGGAAAAATTTGTAGGAAAGAAACAATGTGTTATTTATGTATTTTCAGTCAGCATTAGAGTTGCAGAGAGTTTACATTAAGTACTAAATACAAAGTATTATGATGACCATAACTCCTAATTTGGAGTCATAGCCTAAATTCAAGCTAATTCTCAATGTTCTGCAGACCGTAGTACCAGAGTCTCAGGGATTGATTCAGGCTATCTAAACTCAAGATCTATCCTGCTTCAGGAAGTTTATCAGAGTGGTTGACAGCTCTATTTCAGTTCACTAGTGTCCAGCTTAAAAGAACAGTATGTGCACCGGGGTCTGTACTGAGGTCAGAAAATCAATTCAAGATGTCTCACCTTTGATTAAATTACTGCATTTCTCTGTTAACTTTCAGAAAAGTATCTCTGAATACCCTGAAGGAGTGAGTGTGCAAACATGGCAACACCGAGGAGGCTGTTGGGGCCCATCCAGCCTAATGAACCCCCCTGCAGCTGAGCTCAGTGGGAGGGGGATCCATGGAGCAGAGCCTGATGCTGTGCCATTTGGTGGTTTCTGTTTGGAAGGGACTTATTTGGGTCTGTGCAGTAAGTAAGTAGGTGGTCCAGAAGAGGATGATGCTTTGAGGGGGAGGAGAAGAATGCAAAGAAAAAGCCCCACTTTATCCTTTCCTTCCTCCAACCCACTTCAGTAGCTTTCCACAGCAGGGGTAATTTGGCCTCCCACATACTGGGGTCTCACTGATTGTGAGGAGGTCTCAGGGATGCAACACAAGGACCCTCTGTACTGCATGCTGCAGAGTTAATAATCAGTCACAGTTGCCTACCAGCAGTCTTTAACTAGTTCTGCGCAGTGCAATTATACCTCATCAAAGCTAATTTACCAAGCTGTTTAAATGGCTGTAACAGCATTTAGTGAGCCTCCTCTCACCACTAGCATCTTTTTCAGCTGCTCCCCTGCTGAGGATGCTTCGGTCTGGGTGGTCCCAGCAACACCCTGCAGCATTTTTCAGTGTTGTCAGCAGTCTGGAATAGGGTCTTTCTTCAAAGCTCTTGGCTTTGTTTCCCAGCCTAAGTTACAGAAGTCTTGTGGAAAATGGTTTGGAGGACAAGAGGCAGTTCTGATAATGGGAAACGTCTGTGAAGGATTGGAACATTGGCTTGTAATCCCTGGACAAAACTGCCTCATTCAGAAAAGGGGGGAAAAAGCATGCAGAACAAAGCTCTTGTTTCATTTTGTGAAACGAACACGATGTTTTCTCTGGAATGTCTCGCTGACCAACAGGCCCAGCTCTTCCAGGGACCATGGCTCAGACAAGGCTATAAATGGCTGAAAGGAATGTAGATTCACAGCTAATGTTAATCTGTCATTTCCAGAGGCGACACAAACTCAGCCATGCCTTTGACCGATTTGGATTTCATGAGGAGTGGGGCAATGTGAAGGGCCTCTTCATACACCAGCCCCAGAGATTCTCACCAGATGTTGCGCACACCATGTACAGCTTTGCGTGGGGACGGAGCTAACAAAACACGGCTCCATCCAGTCTAGCCCGTGTCACTTACCTGTTGAGCCAAATGATGCTTCCTCCTCATCTGGGACATGCAGCCAGGAGAGGTACCAACAGGAACCAAAAGTGCTAAGCCAGGTATTCTGTCTTGAGGAGGCCCTTCTGAATCTGTGCCCTTCAGCTGGAACCTGCCTGTGCCCCTTTCCAAACTCTCTTACAGATCTTTCGTCCTTTCCTTTTGTTCATCTATCACAGCCTGTTTTGCTGCCAGAAGGGAATCTGCCTTCCCCTCTGCCATGTCATCAAAAAGTGCAGCAGTCTCTCTGCAGCACTGCATTGGCCCTGAGAAGGCAGCACAACATCAGAGCTCCCCACCCCAGTCTTCCAGTTTCTACTCTCCTGGGATAAGTTGTCCAGCTTGCAATAACAACAAATTATCCATTTTGTCTTTTGTCACTAACGCTTCCAGTCCAAAAGCTTTTTCTCACGCAGACTGAAATCAATGACCTTTTCTTTTGGATTAGCTTTCTTTACAGCTTTGTGTACAGCTCTTTATCCTGTTCTTGCATGTAAAAGGTCTGGCATAAATCCTGACCCACAGGGGCAACTTGGCTGCAGCAATTAAAGGCCAACATGTTCAAATGCAGATGTCTACAGTCAAGCATTTTGTCCATACTTAAAACATAATGCAATAGCCTGACTTGCAGGAGCTCCGCAACTACATTTGCCACCTCTGTGATACAGCTGAGGGTGTTTATCATCTCATGGGGAATGATAGCTCAGACTGGAATGATAGCATCATGCCTCTGTGTGGGGGAAAATCAAAACCCTTTGGTTTCCACTGCTTAGCCCAGTGCTAGGAGGGGAACGTATGATTTCATAACATTGCTAAGCAATGACAAGAGCTGGTCTCTAGGGTGAGCTGTGTTTACTAACACACTGCACATTTTTCTTGCTTTACGGAACAGTTTCTCATTTTATAAGAGACCTGAGGTAACGCTTGTATCCTAGATCACATGCCCAGACTCACCTTGCCAACTCTCAAGCTTTTTCATGGACCACCAGCACAGCCACCCCAAATCTATGTCCTAAATACTTCAGTGGTCTGTAGTTCAATAAGATTGTGTAGACCTCACCTCCCAATCTCACAGATGCCTGGTGACTCACTGAACTGCTGCTCCACACCCAGTCTCAACTGACCCAGGCACAACTCAAACACATCTTGGGCAGTAAAATTCCTAAATGTCTTCTAGCAATAATCTCAGGGTCTGCTGAAGTACGGGACAAATAGCTAAATGTGTTTGAGCATGTTCTGTGCTAGCAGGTTGCCCATGCTTGAAGGATGAGAAATAGCACCGTTACTCAGAGTGTGGGTGGGAGAACCTCGGAACAGCTGTCCTATGGGCCGTAGGCCTGACCTGCAAGCAGTGTAGAAAATGTTTTTGTACAAGCATAGTGTAAGGGTAAGGAGTAGTTGGCTACAGGGAGTGAGTCTGACATGCTCTGATAGTCCTGTAACAGTGTTGAAAGCTGGGACATGCAGATGCTATTGTTTGAATGGGTTGGGGATACCTGGAAGTTAGGAGACGTCTCCAACCAGAGCTGCTGCACAGAGGGTCACTCCAGGGGCCTCTGAGCTCCCATTTGTCATAGCTGGATTGCATGATGCTGAGGCACATAACTACCTCCACACAAGGTCATCCCAGATCTCATTGGGCTCATTAACCTTGCTTCCATACCCTCCCTACCTGAAAAAGACCTGACTCCACCTACTCCAGCATGTTCTGTAGAGATCATATTAACCCAGATGCTCTGTTACTTCAGCTGTGGGACATCTTGCAGGCCTTAATCACCAGCACCCTCATCTCATATCCCTGAGCAATCTGTCCTCACCAGCAGACTGCTTTCTGAAGCAGCATCCTCCAAAGGCTCTTCCACAGTACCTCCTCTGCCCAGCAATGAAACGGCTCTTCAGCTTTAGCTGGAAGCAGAGCTGGAGGGTGTTTAAAATGCTGCAGGGAGGGGAGAAAGGCATGGCTGCAAAAACATGGGAAGGGGAGTAATCAACACATACACCTGAAATGCCCTCTGGCTCTTGGCTCCGGTATTTGGTAGGCCAGAGCTGTGAGTCTCACAGCCAAGACACCAGTGGTGACCTTTGGTTGGAGCCTGCTTCTGTACAGTGGGATGGCAGGCATTAGCACCTCCCTGGAGAATTCATTCAGGATCTCTCCATCAAAAGTTATGCTTGCCCCTGTGTGAGAGCAGCGATTGCTAGGTGAGACAAGTGATTTGGCAGATGGAAGACCTGTGTTTCATTGCATGTTACATTCTAATTGATAGATTATAATGAGCATCTGAGCTCAAGACATCCCTGGGTTGGTTTCCTGCTACATTCATGAGCACAAACACACTACTGTTTCAGCTAATGGAGAAAGTGCTCTAATGGTATGAAGCAGGATTTGCCACTGGTAGACAACTGCTTGCTCCACAGCAGTAGCTTGCTGGGGATGGGATGCCTGGGCTTGCTGCATGGAAAATGGCAGAATCTAGTATGTCATTATAGTTCAATGATACAGAAAGATAAAACTGCTGAAATTTCATGCTGCCACAGAAAAGTCCTGGATTTGACCATATCCTCTTCCAGAAGTGACCTTAGGAATTTCTCTGTGAGCATGTCTGCAAAATGAGGAAGATAGTGGGGAAGAAGTGGAATGAAGTGATGATTGTTTCCTCACTTATGGAGAATAATGTTGTATTTAACAGCACGTGCTGTGAAATGCATGCAACATTAGTAGGTATGGAGGTGAGTCGGGACTCCATCTTCACGTGTATCTCCATGGCAGTATGTATCTGTATGCTGGTTTGTGATGTAGCCTGCACAACAGATGACTCGTCTTACCTTGATGCCATTCTTGAGACCTATCTTACCAGCAACTGTCCACTGCATTAGAAAACCTGCCTTTGAGGAAAGATTCCTCACACACAGCTGGCATTCTCTACCCTGCACTGTTTCTGTCTTTCCAGGTGCAGGACTTTGTATTTGTCCTTGTTACATTTCTTAACTGACCGGGGTGACCTACCTGATACTTCCTAAGGAGCTACTGTGGTCATATGAGCGTCACAGATCACAGGTGAGACAACTGTCAGAAAGCCCTTTCCCCCTGTTCCAGTAGCTCCAGACATTTCTGCAGCCTACTTCAGCAATTGTAGAGTCAAAAGCAGGAGCATTTCACTTAATCATGGCACATCATGGTGAGGGTGGTGAGATGCTGGAACAGGTTGCCAGTGAGATTGTGGATGCCCCCTCCCTGGAAGCATTCAAGCCCAGGCTGGATGGGGCTTTGAGCAACCTGGTCTAGTGGGAGGTGTCTGTGCCTATAGCAGGGGGGTTGAAACTACATGATCTTAATATGATTCTATGATCCTTTCTTGCACTACAACTTGGATCCGACTGTAGTTCAAGTCCACAAGGTGGTAAGAAGTCATCCTTCTCGAAGCTGTGGCCTGGAGCAGTGGTAAATGCTAAGTGGCTGTGTTTACATGGGCTGGACATGGGTATGCTTCCGTGCACTGGATACTGGGTGTTGTTTACCTGGTTTATCATGCCTGAGTGCTAAGGCCTGGGTGAAAAATGTGAGAAAATTATGCCTCTTTTGGGTTAGAAAACCTAAGAATTTTTCCTAAAATAAGGGATACCAAAGGTAAAGTCTAAGGGACAGGTTGTCAATGGCATTTAGGCATTTTACTGCTCTAGATAATGAAATATCCAAAAGCCCATCAAATGCATTAGCCATTAGCAAATACATTTTATACAAGTCACTTGGTCAGCTAGTGCCAGACTTGTATGCCCTTTGGTTGGCAGTGTCCCCAGTAACACCTGCAATATGTGGACCATCTGTTGAAGGAGAGAGGAAAAAAACTACAGCACTGAGCTGCATCGGGCCTGCATGGAAACAGAGCTTTAAGCAGTCATGGTAAGTAGAAATGCTGCAGCTGAGGCAGGAGCAAAGAATGGAGGAACCGCAGTGAGAAAGACAATTACAAGAGCAAAGTGAAGGAAAAAAAACCAAACAAATATAAAAGCTATACTTAACAAAATGCAGCCTGGAAGGTGACCAAATTACAGGAAAGCGAAACAGACAAGAGAAATAACTGCACTGTAAAAAGGACATTTAAATAATGTGTGTCATGTATCCTCACATCACAGTTAACCACAGTTACCTCTTTGCTTTAGTTTTGGTTAGCAAAGTAACTCCCTGAGCTAGTCTCTTTGAGTCAAAGAAGCCTTAAATCTGATGTAGTTCACCCATCTGGGTATGTATGCTGGAGGTTTATCCCATTTCAGCTCATTGCACTTGGAGAGTTTTACTCACTCTCTTGGTGATGTGGTGAAGCTGTGATAATGGGCTTCATCCACTGCCTCTTCCCAACGTTCAGGGAAAGAAGCTGCCTTCTTACTTATGTAGCACTCAGCTTCTTGAATAGACATCTAAAACACACTGCAGGCACGGTAGTCATTGACTTGAGCACAGCACTGCGAGGACACTCATCCCTTACAGTCTCTGCTAATGGCTGTGTGTCTGGTACAGCAGGGGAGAAAGGAGACGTGAGTGATGTGGGCGGTGGGTAGCAGTGAAGTAATGTGGAGAGGGTGATATCATGGTATGGGTGAGAGCTTCAGAAGTAATTTACTGGCACATGTTTCGCCTGGTTTCCTTAGAAAATGAGGCTTATGCAGTCACGTTGGGTGTATATGTGTGCACATGCTGTAATGAGGGAGAGGCTGCAGCTTTTGAGTAATCCTTATTAGGCACTGGAGAGCCCAAAGGAGTGATATTTACAGTGCCCCAAGAATGCAGAAAGCTTTGGTTTACTGAATGCCAGAGAATGTATCCACCCATGAGATGTACACTAGTATGAGTCCAGGATTCATTTGCTCTACTTCTCAAACCAGCAGCTTGTTACCTTATTTTGGTCACACAGCCACATGGGGATATGGGTTTTCAATCCTCTATGTAAAACAAAATGTTTGGTATAGAAGTAGTGGTAACTGGGAACTAAGTGTCAGCAGGAATAAAATATTAATGTATGTAATAGAATAATATCTTTCACATGGAGAAATGGTTCTCATATTTTTTGATCAACCAGAGCACTGAAACCTTCAAAATTTCAGGCAAACATAATTCAACCTTATAGTAAAGTTTTTCACTGAAAGCATTTTATAGTATAACTTTGGTTGTGTAGCCAGCAATGATGAATCACCATCTTCAGTATGACCACAGCTCAAATCCACGACTGTGAACGCATTTGTTATCCTCTTATTCTAGTGCTTCTGGTTCAAACTCCTCGTTAGGGTTCTATCATGAAAGAGCAGAGATTCCCGATACAATTCTTATTGCTTAGCTAGTACAGAGTGCTCCTTTCCAGTTTACATTTTGAAATGGTGAAAGCAAATTTGGAACAAAACAGTTTATCAGATATGTGGGTGACTCAGGATGAGCCTGATCTAATGCTACTTGTGAGAATGGCTGAATTCAGATGTACCTCTGCCTGCACTGGGTCGAGGGAATCAACTGATTCCAAAACTAAGAGGTACGCTGTGAAAGTGAGTTAAAAAAAAAAAAAAAAAAAGACACTGAGAACCATGCTGCTCAGCATCAGCAGTGGAACAGTGAACATCTCTCAGGCTGGATTTACAGGCCACTGCCACTCTGACAGAAGCAGAACATGCTGGAGAGGATGCTTTATGAAAGCGTAATTAGTACTCCTAAAACCAAAACAGAGCGAGACAGCCAAGCTTGAGTGAGCACAGCGAGAGGGCATAGAGTCAGCCCCATCCAGGATAATTCTTCTCCAGAGCTTGTCCCTTCCAGCAGGGCACTGGGATTATCTCTGGTCCTGGGAACATATACCAGCACCTTCTACCAGTATCTCCCACAGCACCCACTTGTGCTCAGGGCACAGCAGAAAGCAGGGCGAGGAAGCAGACAGCATATGGGAGTGCTGGGTTACAGAGTAAGATGGGATTTCAAAACAAGCAGTGTCACTTTCAGTTACAACCAACCTTGAAACCCAAGGAACAGCCCTTGACAACTGGTGTCACTTGCTGTAACTGCGGATATTTCTGTGTTTTAGAATCACGGAATCATTAAGGTTGGAAAAGACCTCTGAGATCACCAAGTCCAACCTCAACTCATCCCCACCATGCCCCCTAACCATGTCCCTCGGTGTCACATCTCCACAGTTATGGCACACCTCCAGGGACAGTGACTGCACCACTTCTCTGGGCAGCATTCTGTGGTGTTTACAGTGTTAACATTCTGTACAGTGTATCCTGGAGATAATCAAATGCCCTGCATTAAGAACAGCAGTAGTGATCTGGCCTGTTTGCCCGCATTGAACTGATAAGATGTGAAAGTCACATGTTCTGAAGTTTTTTCTCTAAAAGCCTTGTTTTTGCATTGAATATTAAGAGACTCCAACAGCCCGGCTCCTTTGTTTCCCGAGACTGGCCTGTTTAGGGGTTAAATGAACGTTCATATATCGAATGCTCCTTGGACATTAAGGATTAGACTTTTGGCTTGAACTAATGAATTCACACTTTGTTTCTGCACCAGGCCCTTCCCCGCTGGATGGCCAGTCTGTGCTGCCAGGTCCTGCCTTCCAGCCTCTGGGCTGGAAACTCCAAGCTAAAGATATTAAGAGGATCACAGGTATTTATTTACATGCAGACGACCACTGCCAGCCGTTCCAGGTGGGATGGCCCAACCCGCGGCGCTGGCAGACTCCTGTTTTCTCTGCTAACAAACAGGGGGACACGGGCTCACATAATGACTTTAGACATTCCCGTGTCCCTCCATGATAGCCTACAGCTCCGTTCCGCTCTACCCAAGGGCCGGAGCGCTCGCCCTGCTTTGGGACGAAGCCCACTTTCGCCTCCAAAGCGCCGCCATCCCGCCCCGCCCCGCCCCGAGGTGGCAGCGGGCGGGCCGGGGAGGGGCCGGGGAGGGGCCGGGCCCGGACCCGGGGCGGGGGTCGGGCCGGGGGTGGAGCCGCGGGCTGGCGGGTCGGGGCGAGGGGGAGCCTTCCCCTTCCCTTGCTGAGCGAGCCGGAGCCGGGGAAGGCGTCTCCGTAACTCCTCGTGCTCCGCCGGTGCCGCCAGTCCGCAGCATGGTGAGGGGCCGCCCGGCGGGAAGTTTGGCGGTGGCGGCGGTGCCGGCGGTGCCCCCCCGACCCGCGCTCACCTCCTGCCCTCCCCGCTCCTCTCTTGCAGATCTGGAAAACTCTCTCGCTGCTCTGTGCCCTGCTGGCCGTCGCCCGGCTGCGAGCGGAGGTAGGCGGGGGCCGGGGTGGGGGGCTCCGGCGGGCCTCTCCCGGGCCGGATGGCGGCGGGGCCGGGGCCGGGCAGGGCGAGCTCGGGGCCGGGGGAGGGGGCGGCCGGCGGGACGGGGGCTGAGAGCCCCGGGCGCGGGCTGAAAGATCAGCCCCCTGCCTCTCCGTCTCCCTCTCCTTCTTTCTCTTTCTTTCTTCTTC